>NW_028295236.1:0-240000 GCF_964341445.2 Mesoplodon mirus
AAACTTGTCATCACAATCATCCATGCACTTCTCATCAAAATGCTCTCTCACCACTGATATCACAATGCTACATCACTATTTGTCACAATACTCCCTCACCACTCTCATCACAATGTTTCATGGCATCTGTCATCACAATGCTACATGCAATTATCATCGCAATGTTCGATGACACCTGACATCAAAATGTTCTATAACACCTGTCATCAAACTGCTCCATGATCCTTTTCATCAAAATGCTCCAAGACCCCTCACATCACAATGTTCCATAACAACTGTCATCAAAACGTTCCATGACCCTTTTCATCAAATTGTTCCATGACCCTGTCATCAAAATGCTACCTGCCCTTCTCATCAAAATGCACCACACTCTTGTCATCAAAATGCTCCATGACTTGTCATCACAATGTTCCATTCCCTTGCCATCACACTGCTCCATTACTCCAGTCATAAAAATGCTCCATGACCCCTGCTATCACGATGTTACATGGCCTTGTCATCACAAAGCTCCAGGACCCTTCTCATCACAATGCTCCAAGAACCCTCTAATCACAGTGCTCTATGCCCCTTTTCATCTCAATGATCCATGAACCCTGTCATCACAATGCACCATGCCCATTATCATAATGCTTCATGCTATTGTCATCACAATGAAATCAAAATGCTCCATGACCTCTGTCATAACAATGCTCCAAACCCTTGTGATCACAATATTCCATATCACTTGTCATCACAATGCCCCATGACGCTCGTCATCACAGTTATCCATGGTCTTCTCATCAAAATGCTCCATGACCTTTGTCATCACAATGCTCAGTACCCTTGTCATCAAAATGTTCCCTGACACTTGTTGTCTGCATGCTCCTTGAATCTTGTCATGACAAGGCTCCTTGCATTTTTCATCACAATGCTCCAAGACCCCTGTAATCACAGTGCTCCATGCCCTTGTCCTCACAAAGCTCCATGACGCATGCCATCAGAATGCTCCTTGGCCTTCTCCTCACAATGCTCCATGCCCTTGTCATCACAATGGGCTAAGACCCCTCTAATCACAATGCTCCATGCTCATTTTCATCAGTATGCTCCAGGAGACTTGTCATCACAAGGCTCGATGGTTTTCTCATCACAGTGCTCCAGGACCTTGTCATCACAATGCTTCACGACATTGTCATGAAAATTCTCAATGGCCATTGTCATCATAATGCTCCAAGCCCTAGTCATCACAATGCTCCATTATATTTGTCATCACAATCCTCCATTACATTTGGCATCACAATACTCCCAGCCAATGTCATTGCAATGGACCATGACGTATGTCATCACAATGCTCCCTGACACATGTCTTCAAAATAATCCATGACCTTCTCATCCCAATGATCCATGACCTTGTCATCACAATGCACCATGTCCACTGTCATAACAATAATCTATGAATCTTGTCACACCAATGCTCCATGCCCCTGTCATCACAATGCTCCATGACTTGTCATCACAAAGCTCCATGACCCATGACCCATGTATCACAATGTTCCATGTCCTAGTCATCACAATTCTCCAAGACCCCTGTTATCACAATGCTCCATGCCCCTTTTCATCAGAATGCTCCAGGAGAATTGTCATCATAAGTATCCATGGTCTTCTCATCACAATGCTCCAGGACCTTGTCATCACCATGCTCCATTACCTTGTCATCACAATGCTCCATGACCCCTGTCATCACAATAATCCATGAATATTTTCAGCCCAATGCTCCAAGACCTATTCATCACAATGCTCCATGGCCAATATCATCTCAATGCTCCATGACCACAGTCATCACAACACTCCATGACACCTGACAACACAATGATCCGGGACTCTTGTCATCACAATGCTCCATTCCCTAGTCATCACAATGCTCCATGACCCCTGTCATCACAACACTCCAAGAAAATTTTCAGCCCAGTGCTCCATGACACTTGTCATCACAATTATCCATGCACTTGTCATCCCAATGCTCCATGACCCCTGTATTCACAATGATCCGTGATGCTTGTCATCACAGTGCTCCATGACACATGTCATTACAATGCTCCATGCCTTTGTAAGCAAAATGCTACATGACCTTGTCATTACAATGCTCTTTTCGCTTGTCATCACAATACTCCATTTCCATTGTCATCACAATCCTCCATGAAACTTGGGATCACATTGCTTCATGTCCTTGTCATCACAATGCTCCATGCTCCTTGAAATCAAAATGATCCATGACCTCTGTCATCACAGTGCTCCAAAGACTTGTGATCACAATGTTCCATAAGACTTGTCATCACAACGCTCCATGATGCCTGTCATCTCAATACTCCATGCCCTTTTCATCACAATGCTCCATGACATTTCTCATCACAATTCTCAATACACTAGTCATCACAATGCTCCCTGACACTTGTCGTCAGAATTCTCCTTGAAACATGTCACGAAAAGGCTCCATGCTTTTTCATCACAACACCCCATGCCGTTTTCATCACAATGCTCCATGCCATTGTCATCAAAATACTCCAGAAGCTTGTCATCAGAATGCACCCTGACCCTTGTCATCACAATGTTCCAAGCCATTGTCATCACAATGCTCCATTACCGTTGTCATCAGAATCCTCTATGACAATTGGCATCACAATGCTCCATGCCATTGTCATCACAATGGGCCATTACATATGTCATCACAATGGTCCCTGACACCTGTCTTCACAATACTGCATGACCTGGTCATCACTATGCTCCATTCCCTTTTCAACACAATGCACCATTCCAACTGTCATCGCAATAATCCATGAAACTTATTAGATCAATGCTCCATGCCCTTGTCATCACAATGCTCCATGACCCCTTTCTTCACAGTGCTCCGTGACTCCAGTCATCACAATGCTTCATGACCTTTGTCACCACAATGGTCCATGCCCTCGTCATCAACAGTCTCTGTGACCATTTTAACCACAATGCTCCATGAACTTTTCATCACAATGCTCTTTGACCCTTGTCATCACAATGCTCTATGCCTTTCTCAGCACAATGCTCCATGACCCTTGACATCACAATGCTCCATGCACTTTTCAGCACAATGCTCCATGACACATGTCATCACAATGCTCCATGACCACTGTCATCACAATGCTCCGTGACTCCAGTCATCACAATGCTTCATAAGGTTTGTCATCACAATGGTCCATGCCCGTGTCATCACAAGGCTCTGTGACCTTTGTAATCACAATGCTCCATGAATATTTCATCACAATTCTCTGTGACCCTTGTCATCACAATGCTCCATTTCTTTGTGAGAACAATGCTCCATGACCATTGTCTTCAAAATGTGCCACGCACATTTCATCACAACGGTCCACATACTTGTCATTGCAATGCTCCATAAACCTTGTAATCACAATGCTCCATGCACTTCTCATCAAAATGCTCTCTCACCACTGATATCACAATGCTACATCACTATTTGTCACAATACTCCCTCACCCCTGTCATCACAATGTTCCATGACTCCTGTCATCACAATGCTACATGCACTTATCATCACAATGTTCGATGACCCCTGACATCACAATGTTCCATAACACCTGTCATCAAAATGTTCCATGACACTTTTCATCAAATTGCTCCATGATCCTTTTATCAGAATGCTCCCTGCCTTTCTCATCACAATGCACAACGCCCTTGCCATCAAAATGCTCCATGTCGAGAGACTTCTGGGTAAGATGGCAGAAGAGTAAGACGCAGAGGTCACCGTCCTCCCCACCGATACACCAGAAATACAGCTGCACATGGAGCAACTTCTACAGAACACCTGCTGGATGCTGGCAGAGGACCCCGGACCTCCCAAAAGGCAAGAAACTCCCCACATTCCTTGGTAGGGCAAAGCGGAGTGATTCCCGCACAGAGGATCAGTGCCGAGCGGCACTCACCAGCCCGAGAGTCTTGTCCGCTCGCCCCGGCGTCGCTGGAAGCTGTGGCTCGGGCTTCAGTCAGAGCGCAGGGAGAGGACTGGGGCTGGCGGCGAGAACTCAGCCGGAAGGGGCTAATGAGCCACAGCTAGCCGGCAGGGAGTCCGGGAAAACTCTGGAGCTGCCGAAGAGGCAAGAGACTTTTTCTCCCCTCTTGGTTTCCTGGTGTGCGAGGAGAGGGGATTAAGAGCGCTGCTTAAAGGGGCTCCACAGATGGGCGCGAGACGCGACTGAAGGCGCGGAGCCCGGTGACGGGCGTGGGATGCTGGGTCTGCTGCTGCCACTGGCAAGATGCCTGTGTGCGAGCGTGGGTCACTGTCCACACCGCCCTTCCTGGAGCCTGTGCAGCCCGCCACTGCCAGGGTCCCGGGATCCAGGGGCAGCTTCTCTGGGAGAACGCACGGTGCGCCTCGGTCTGGTGCAACATCACGCCGACCTCTGCCGCTGCAGGCTCGCCCCACACTCCGTGCCCCTCCCTCCCGCCCGGCCTGAGTGAGCCAGAGTCCCCGAAGAGGCTGCTCCTTTAACCCTGTCCTGTCTAAGTGAAGAACAGATGCCCTCCGGCGACCTACATGCAGAGGCGGGGCCAAATCCAAAGCTGAGACCCAGGAACTGTGAGAACAAAGAGAAAGGGAAACGTCTCCCAGCAGCCTCAGAAGCAGCAGATTAAAGCTCCACAATCAACTTGATGTACCCTGCATCTGTGGAATACATGAATGGACAACAAATCATCCCAAATTGAGGAGCCAGGAGTCAGTGCTGTGCCTCTGAGTTGGGAGAGCCAACTTCAGGACACTGGTCCACAAGAGACCTCCCAGCTCCACATAATATCAAACGGCAAAAATCTTCCAGAGATCTCCATCTCAACACCAGCACCCAGCTTTACTCAACGACCAGCAAGCTACAGTGCTGGACACCCTATGCCAAACAACTAGCAAGACAGGAACACAACGCCACCCATTAGCAGAGAGGCTGCCTAAAATCATAAAAAGTCCGCAGATACCCCAAAACACACCACCAGACATGGACCTGCCCACCAGAAAGACAAGATCCAGCCTCACCCACCAGAACACAGGCACTAGTCCCCTCCACCAGGAAGCCTACACAACCCACTAAACCAACCTTAGCCACTGGGGACAGACAACAAAAACAACGGAAACTACGAACCTGCAGCCTGAAAAAAGGAGACCCCAAACACAGTAACATAAGCAAAATGAGAAGACAGAAAAACACACAGCAGGAGAAGGAGCAAGATAAAAACCCACCAGACCTAACAAATGAAGAGGTAATAGGCAGTCTACCTGAAAAATAATTCAGAATAATGATGGTAAAGATGATCCAAGATTCTATTTCCCAGATCCAAAATCTTGGAAATAGAATAGACAAAATGCAAGAAACAGTTAACAAGGACCTAGAAGAACTAAAGATGAATCAAGCATCGATTAAAAACACAATAAATGAAATAAAAAGTACTCTAGATGGGATCAATAGCAGAATAACTGAGGCAGAAGAACGGATAAGTGAGGTGGAAGATAAAATAGTGGAAATAACTGCTGCAGAGCAAAATAAAGAAAAAAGAATGAAAAGAACAGAGGACAGTCTCAGAGACCTCTGGGACAACATTAAATGAACCAACATTCGAATTATAGGGGTTCCAGAAGAAGAAGAGAAAAAGAAAGGGACTGAGAAAATATTTGAAGAGATTATAGTTGAAAACTTCCCTAATATGGGAAAGGAAATCGTTAATCAAGTCCAGGAGGCACAGAGAGTCGCATACAGAATAAATCCAAGGAGAAATACGCCAAGACACATATTAATCAAACTGTGAAAAATTAAACACAAAGAAATCATAGTAAAAGCAGCAAGGCAAAAACAACAAATAACACACAAGGGAATCCCCATCAGGATAACAGCTGATCTCTCAGCAGAAACTCTACAAGCCAGAAGGGAGTGGCAGGACATAATTAAAGTGATGAAGGAGAAAAACCTGCAACCAAGATTACTCTACCCATCAAGGATCTCATTCAGATTTGATGGAGAAATTAAAACGTTTACAGACAAGCAAAAGCTGAAAGCGTTCAGCACCACCAAACCAGCTTTACAACAAATGCTAAAGGAACTTCTCTAGGCAAGAAATACAACAGAAGTAAAAGACCTACAATAACGAACCCAAAACAATTAAGAAAATGGGAATAGGAACATACATAACAATAATTACCTTAAATGTAAATGGACTAAATGCTCCCACCAAAAGACACAGATTGGCTGAATGGATACAAAAACAAGACCCATATATATGCTGTCTACAAGAGACCCACTTCAGACCTAGAGACACATACAGACTGAAAGTAAGGGGATGGAAAAAGATATCCCATGCAAATGGAAACCAAAAGAAAGCTGGAGTAGCAATTCTCATATCAGACAAAATAGACTTTAAAATAAAGACTACTAGAAGAGAAAGAGAAGGACACTACATAATGATCAAGGGATCGATCCAAGAAGAAGATATAACAAATGTAAATATTTATGCACCCAACATAGGAGCACCTCAATACATAAGGCAAATACTAACAGCCATAAAAGGAGAAATCGACAGTAACACAATCATAGTAGGGAACTTTAACACCCCACTTTCACCAATGGACATATCATCCAAAATGAAAATAAATAAGGAAACACAAGCTTTAAATGATACATTAAACAAGATGGACTTAATTGATATTTATAGGACATCCCATCCAAAAACAACAGAATACACATTTTTCTCAAGTGCTCATGGAACATTCTCCAGGATAGATCATATCTTGGGTCACAAATCAAGTCTTGGTAAATGTAAGAAAATTGAAATTGTATCAAGTATCTTTTCTGACCACAATGCTATGAGACTAGATATCAATTACAGGAAAAGAGCTGTAAAAAATACAAACACATGGAGGCTAAACAATACACTACTTAATAACAAAGTGATCACTGAAGAAATCAAAGGGGAAATTAAAAAAATACCTAGAAACAAATGACAATGGAGACACGACGACCCAATACCTATGGGACGCAGCAAAAGCAGTTCTAAGGGGGAAGTTTATAGCAATACAATCCCACCTTAAGAAACAGGAAACATCTCGAATAAACAACCTAATCTTGCACCTAAAGCAAATAGAGAAAGAAGAACAAAAACATCCCAAAGTTAGCAGAAGGAAAGAAATCATAAAAATCAGATCAGAAATAAATGAAAAAGAAATGAAGGAAACGATAGCAAAGATCAATAAAACTAAAAGCTTGTTCTTTGAGAAGATAAACAAAATTGATAGACCATTAGCCAGACTCATCAAGAAAAAAAAAAGGGAAGACACAAATCAATAGAATTAGAAATGAAAAGGGAGAAGTAACAAATGACACTGCAGAAATACAAAAGATCATGAGAGATTACTACAAGCAACTCTATGCCAATAAAATGGACAACCTGGAAGAAATGGACAAATTCTTAGAAATGCACAGCCTGCCAAGACTGAATCAGGAAGAAATAGAAAATATGAACAGACCAATCACAAGCACTGAAATTGAAACTGTGATAAAAAATCTTCCAACAAACAAAAGCCCAGGGCCAGAGGGCTTCACAGGTGAATTCTATCAAGCATTTAGAGAAGAGCTAACACCTATCCTTCTCAAACTCTTCCAAAATATAGCAGAGGGAGGAACACTCCCAAACTCATTCTATGAGACCACCATCACCCTGATACCAAAACCAGACAAGGATGCCACAAAGAAAGAAAACTATAGGCCAATATCACTGATGAACATAGATGCAAAAATCCTCAACAAAATACTAGCAAACAGAATCCAACAGCACATTAAAAGGATCATACACCATGATCAAGTCGGGTTTATTCCAGGAATGCAAGGATTCTTCAATATACGCAAATCAATCAACGTGATACACCATATTACCAAATTGAAGGAGAAAAACCATATGATCATCTCAATAGATGCAGAGAAAGCTTTCGACAAAATTCAACACCCATTTATGATAAAAACCCTGCAGAAAGTAGGCATAGAGGGAACTTTCCTCAACATAATAAAGGCCATATATGACAAACCCACAGCCAGCATCGTCCTCAATGGTGAAAAACTGAAACCATTTCCACTAAGATCAGGAACAAGACAAGGTTGCGCACTCTCACCACTCTTATTCAACCTAGTTTTGGAAGTTTTAGCCACAGCAATCAGAGAAGAAAAGGAAATAAAAGGAATCCAAATTGGAAAAGAAGAAGTAAAGCTGTCACTGTTTGCAGATGACATGATACTATACATATAGAATCCTAAAGATGCTACCAGAAAACTACTAGAGCTAATCAATGAATTTGGTCAAGTTGCAGGATACAAAATTAATGCACAGAAATCTCTGGCATTCCTATATACTAATGATGAAAAATCTGAAAGTGAAATTAAGAAAACACTCCCATTTACCATTGCAACAAAAAGAATAAAATATCTAGGAATAAACCTACCTAAGGAGACAAAAGACCTGTATGCAGAAAATTATAAGACACTGATGAAAGAAATTAAAGATGATACAAATAGATGGAGAGATGTACCATGTTCTTGGATTGGAAGACTCAACATTGTGAAAATGACTCTACTACCCAAAGCAATCTACAGATTCAATGCAATCCCTATCAAACTACCACTGACATTTTTCACAGAACTAGAGCAAAAAATTTCACAATTTGTATGGAAACACAAAAGACCCCGAATAGCCAAAGCAATCTTGAGAACGAAAAATGGAGCTGGAGGAATCAGGCTCCCTGACTTCAGACTATACTACAAAGCTACAGTAATCAAGACAGTATGGTACTGGCACAAAAACAGAAATATAGATCAGTGGAACAGGATAGAAAGCCCAGAGATAAACCCACGGACATATGGTCACCTTATCTTTGATAAAGGAGGCAGGAATGTACAGTGGAGAAAGGACAGTCTCTTCAATAAGTGGTACTGGGAAAACTGGATAGGGACATGTAAAAGTATGAGATTAGATCACTCCCTAACACCATACACAAAAATAAGCTCAAAATGGATTAAAGACCTAAATGTAAGGCCAGACACTCTCAAACTCTTAGAGGAAAACATAGGCAGAACACTCTATGACATAAATCACAGCAAGATCCTTTTTGACCCACCTCCTAGAGAAATGGAAATAAAGACAAAAATAAACACATGGGACCTAATGAAACTTAAAAGCTTTTGCACAGCAAAGGAAACCATAAACAAGACCAAAAGACAACCCTCAGAATGGGAGAAAATATTTGTAAATGAAGCAACTGACAAAGGATTAATCTCCAAAATTTATAAGCAGCTCATGCAGCTCAATAACAAAAAAAACAAACAACCCAATCCAAAAATGGGCAGAAGACCTAAATAGACATTTCTCCACAGCAGATATACAGACTGACTGCCAACAAACACATGAAAGGATGCTCAACATCTTTGCTCATTAGAGAAATGCAAATCAAAACTACAATGAGATATCATCTCACACCAGTCAGAATGGCCATCATCAAAAAATCTAGAAACAATAAATGCTGGAGAGGGTGTGGAAAAAAAAGAACACTCTTGCACTGCTGGTGGGAATGTGAATTGGTACAGCCACTATGGAGAACGGTATGGAGGTTCCTTAAAAAACTACAAATACAATTACCAAATGACCCAGCAATCCCACTACTGGGCATATACCCTGACAAAACCATAATTCAAAGAGACATGTACCAAAATGTTCATAGCAGCCCTATTTACAATAGCCCGGAGATGGAAACAACCTAAGTGTCCATCATCAGATGAATGGATAAAGAAGATGTGGCACATATATACAATGGAATATTACTCAGCCATAAAAAGAAATGAAATTGAGCTATTTGTAATGAGGTGGATGGACCTAGAGCCTGTCATACAGAGTGAAGTAAGTCAGAAAGAGAAAGACAAATACTGTATGCTGACACATATATATGGAACTTAAGAAAAAAATGTCATGAAGAACATAGGGGTAAGACAGGAATAAAGACACAGACCTACTAGAGAATGGACTTGAGGATATGGGGAGGGGGAAGGGTAAGCTGTGACAAAGAGAAAGAGCGGCATGGACATATATACACTACCAAACGTAAGGTAGATAGCTAGTGGGAAGCAGCCGCATAGCACAGGGAGATCAGCTCGGTGCTTTCTGACCGCCTGGAGGGTTGGGATAGGGATGGTGGGAGGGAGACGCAAAAGGGAGGGGATATGGGAATATAGGTATATGTATAACTGATTAAATTTGTTATAAAGCAAAAAAAATATTTTTTTCAGGAGAAAAAAAAAAGTCCCAACACAGCAAAAATAAATAAATTAAATAATAAAAACTCCTACACCCAAAATTTAAAAAAAAATGCTCCATGTCCTTTGTCATCACAAAGATCCATGACCATTGGCATCACAATGCTCAATGTCATTGTCATCACAGTGCTCCATGAACACTCTCATCACATTGCTCCATGCCCTTGTCTTCACAAAGCTCTATGACACATGTCATCAGAATGCTCCATGGCCTTCTCATCACAATGCTCCATGCCCTTGCCATCACAATGCTCCATTACCCCAGTCATAACAATGCTCCATGACCCCTGCTATCACGATGATCCATGGCCTTGTCATCACAAAGCTCCATGACCCTTCTCATCACATTGCTCCAAGAACCCTGTAATCACAATGCTCTATGCCCATTTTCATCTCAATGATCCATGAATGCTGTCATCACAATGCACCATGCCCATCATCATAATGCTTCATGCTATTGTCATCACAATGAAATCAAAATGCTCCATGACTTCTGTCATAACAATGCTCCAAACCCATGTGATCACAATATTCCATATCACTTGTCATCACAATGCACCATGACGCTCGTCATCACAACTATCAATGGTCTTCTCATCACAATGCTCCATGACTATTGTCATCACAATGCTCAATACACTTGTCATCAAAATGCTCCCTGACACTTGTTGTCTGTATGCTCCTTGAATCCTGTCATGACAAGGCTCCATGACATTTTCATCACATTGATCCATGTCCTTTTCATCACAATGCTCCAAGACCCATGTAATCTCAATGTTCCATGCCCTTGTCATCACAAAGCTGAATGACGCATGCCATCAGGATTCTCCTTGGTGTTCTCCTCACAGTGCTCCATGCTTTTGTCATCACAATGTTCCAAGACCCATGTAATCACAATGCTCCATGCCCGTGTCATCAAAAAACTCCATGACACATGTAATCAGAAGGCTCCATGGCCTTCTCATCACAATGCTCCAGGCCCGAGTCATCACAATGCTCCAAGACCCCTGTAATCACAATGCTCCATGCCCCTTTTAATCAGAATGCTCCATGAGACTTATCATCACAAGTCTCGATGGTCTTCTCCTCACAGTGCTCCACAACCTTGTCATCACCATTCTCCATTCCCTTGTCATCACAATGCTCCATGAACCCTGTCATCACAATGTTCCAGAACCCCTGTCATCAAAATGCCCCATGACCATTTTCATCGCAAAGATCCACGACCCCTGACATCACAATGTTCTATAACCCCTGCCATCATAATATTCCTTTACAGTTTTTATCAAACTGCTGCATGACCTGGTCATCAAAATACTCCCTACACTTCTCAGCACAATGCACCATGCCCTTGTCATCAAAATGCTCCATGACTTGTCATCACAAAGCTCCATGACCCTTGGCATCACAATGCTCCATGTCATTGTCATCACAATGCTCCATGAAACCTCTCATCACATTGCTCCATGCCCTTGTCATCACAAAGCTCCATGACACTTGTCATCATATGCCCAATGCCCTTCTCATCACAATGCTCCATGCCCTTGTGATTACAATCCTGCATGACCCATGTATCACAGTGTTCCGTGCCCTTGTCATCACAATGCTCCATGCCCACTCTCATCACAATAATCCATGAAACATTTCAGACCAATGTTCCATGCACTTCTCATCAAAATGCTCCATTACACCTGTCATAACAATGCACCAAGACCCTTGCCATCACAATGTTCCACGGCCTAGTCATCACAAGGTTCCATGACACTTGTCATCACAGTGCTCCAGACCCCTGAAATCAGAATGCTCCATGCCCTTGTCATCACAAAGCTCCATGACACATGCCATCAGAATGTTCCATGGCCTTCTCATCACAGTGCTACATGCCCTTGTCATCACAATGCTCCAAGACACTTGTAATCACAATGCTCCATGCCCCTGTTAATCTCAATGCTCCAAGACCCCTGTCATCACAATGCACCATGCCCATCATCATAATGCTTCAGGCTATTGTCATCACAAAGAAATCAATATTCTCCATGACATCTGTCATCATAATGCTCCAAACCCTTGTGATCACAATGTTCCATAACACTTATCATCACAACACCCCATGACGCTCATCATCACAATTATCCATGGTCTTCTCATCAAAATGCTCCATGATCTTTGTCATCACAATGCTCAATACACTTGTCATCACAATGCTCCCTGACACTTGTCGTCAGTATGCTCCTTGAACCCTGTCATGACAAGGCTCCATGCCTTTTTCATAACAATGATCCATGCACTTTTCATCACAATGCTCCAAGATCCCTGTTATCACAAATGCTCGATGCCCTTGTCATCACAAAACTCCATGACGCATGTCATCAGAATGCTCCATGGCCTTCTCATCACAATGCTTCATGCCCTAGTCATCACAATGCTCCATGCCCCTATTCATCAGATTGCTCCATGAGACTTCTCATCAGAAGTCTCCATGGTCTTCTCATCACAATGCTCCAGGACCTTGTCATCACCATGCTCCATTCCGTTGTCATCACAATGCTCCATGACACATGTCATCACAATGCTCCATGCATTTGTCAGCAAAATGCTACATGACCTTGTCATTACAATGCTCTATGTGCTTGTCATCACAATACTCCATTTCCATTGTCATCACAATCCTCCATGAACCTTGGGATCACATTGCTTCATGCCCTTGTCATCACAATGCTCCATGCTCCTTGAAATCAAAATGATCCATGATGAATGTCATCACAATGCTCCAAACCCTTGTGATCACAGTGTTCCAAAACACTTGTCATCACAATGCTCCATGATGCCTGTCATCACAATCCTCCATGCCCTTTTCATCACAATGCTCCATGACCTTTGTCATCACAATTCTCAATACACTTGTCATCACAATGCTCCCTGACACTTGTCGTCAGAATGCTCCTTGAACCCTGTCACGCAACTACTCCATGACATTTTCATCACAATGCCCCATGCCATTTTCATCACAATGCTCCATGCAATTGTTATCAAAATACTCCACAAGCTTGTCATCAGAATGCTCCATGACCCTTGTCATAAAAATTCTCCATGCACTTGTCAGCACAATGCTCCCTGACCCTTGTCATCACAGTGCTCCAAGCCATTGTCATCACAATGCTCCATTACCTTTGTCATCAGAATCCTCCATGACACTTGGCATCAGATGCTCCATGCCATTGTCATCACAATGGGCCATTACATATATCATCACAATGCTCCCTGACACCTGTCTTCACAATACTGCGTGACCTGGTCATCACAATGCTCCATGCCCTTGTCATCACAATACACCATTCCAACTGTCATCGCAATAATCCATGAAACTTATTAGACCAATGTTCCATGCCCTTGTCATCACAATGCTCCATGCACTTGTTATCACAATGCTCGATGACCCCTGTCATCACAATGCTCCGTGACTCCAGTCATCACAATGCTTCATGACTTTTGTCATCACAGTTGTCCAAGCCCTCGTCATCAACAGTGTCTGTGACCTTTTTAACCAAAATGCTCCATGAACTTTTCATCACAATGCTCTTTGAACCTTGTCATCACAATGCTACATGCACTTGTCAGCACAATGCTCCATGACACATGTCATCACAATGCACCATACACTTGTCATCACAGTGCTCCACAATTTTGTCAACACAATGCTACTTAAAATTTGTCATCACAATTCTCCATGCACTTCTCATCAAAATGCTATCTCACCAATGATATCACAATGCTACATCACTATTTGTCACAATACTCCCTCACCCTTGTCATCACAATGATCCATGACTCCTGTCATCACAATGCTCCATGCACTTATCATCACAATGTTCGATGACCCCTGACATCACAGTGTTCCATAACACCTGTCATCAAAATGTTCCATGACACTTTTCATCAAATTGCTCCATGACCCTCTCATCAGAATGCTCCCTGCCCTTCTCATCAAAATGCACAACGTCCTTGCCATCAAAATGTTCCATGACCTTTGTCATCACAAAGATTCATGACATTTGGCATCATAATGCTCCATGTCATTGTAATCACAATGCTCCATTAAGGCTCTCATCACATTGCTCCATGCCCTTGTCTTCACAAAGCTCCATGCCACATGTCCTCAGAATGCTCCATGGCCTTCTCATCACAATGCTCCATGCCCTTGCCATCACAATGCTCCATTACCCCAGTCATAACAATGCTCCATGACCCCTGCCATCACGATATTCCATGGCCATGTCATCACAAAGCTCCATGACCCTTCTCATCACAAAGATCCAATAACCCTGTAATCACAATGCTCTATGCCCCTTTTAATCTCAATGATCCATGAAACCTGTCATCACAATGCACCATGCCCATCATCATAATGCTTCATGCTATTGTCATCACAATGAAATCAAAATTCTCCATGACCTCTGTCATAACAATCCTCCAAACCCTTGTGATCACAATATTCCATATCACTTGTCATCACAATGCCCCATGACACTGCTCATCACAATTATCAATGGTCTTCTCATCAAAATGCTCCATGACCTTTGTCATCACAATGCTCAATACACTTGTTATCAAAATGCTCCCTGACACTTGTTGTCTGTATGCTCCTTGAATCCTGTATTGACAAGGCTCCATGCCTTTTTCATCACAGTGATCCATGTCCTTCTCATCACAGTGCTCCAAGACCCATGTAATCTCAATGCTCCATGCACTTGTCATCACAAAGCTCAATGATGCATGCCATCAGACTGCTCCTAAGTCTTCTCCTCACAATTCTCCATACCCTAGTAATCACAATGTTCCAAGACCCCTGTAATCACAATACTCCATGCCCTTGTCATCAAAAAACTCCATGACGCATGTCATCAGAATGCTCCATTGCCTTCTCATCATCATGCTCCATGCCCTTGTTATCACAATGCTCCAAGACCCCTGTAATCACAATGCTCCATGCCCCTTTTCATCAGAATGCTTCATGAGACTTGTCATCACATTTCTCCATGGTCTTCTCATCACAATGCTCCAGGACCTTGTCATCACCATGCTCCATTCCCTTTTTATCACAATGCTACATGACCCTTGTCTTCACAATAATCCAAGAATATTTTCAGCCCAAAGCTCCACGACCTACTCATCACAATGTTCCTTGGCCAATATCATCAATATGCTCCATGACCACTGTCATCACAACACTCCATGACACCTGACAACACAATGATCCAGGACTCTTGTCATCACAATGTTCCATTCCCTAGTCATCACAATTCTCCATGACCCCTGTCATCACAACTCTTCATGAACATTTTCAGCCCAGTGCTCCATGACCCTTGTCATCACAATGATCCATGACCTTGTCATTCCAATGCTCCATGACACCTGTATTCACAGTGCTCCGTGACGCTTGTCATCACAGTGCTCCATGACACATGTCATCACAATGCTCCATGCCTTTGTCAGCAAAATGCTACATGACCTTGTCATTACAATGCTCTATGTGCTTCTCATCAAATTACACCATTTCCATTGTCATCACTATCCTCCATGAATCTCGGGATCACATTGCTTCATGCCCTTGTCATCACAATGCTCCATGCTTCTTGAAATCCAAATGATCCATGACCTCTGTCATCACAATGCTCCAAATCCTTGTGATCACAGTGTTCCATAACACTTGTCATCACAATGCTCCATCATGCCTCTCATCACAATACTCCATGCCCCTTTCATCACAATGCTCCATGACCATTGTCATCACAATTCTCAATACACTTGTCATCACAATGCTCCCTGACACTTGTCATCAGAATGCTCCTTGAACCCTGTCACGAAAAGGCTCCATGCATTTTTCTTCACAATGACCATGCAGTTTTCATCACAATGCTCCATGCCATTGTCATCAAAATACTCCACAAGCTTGTCATCAGAATGCTCCCTGACCCTTGTCATCACAATGCTCCAAGCCATTGTCCTCACAATGCCCCATTACATTTGTCATCAGAATACTCCATGACACTTGGCATCACAATGCTCCATGTCCTTGTCATCACAATGCGCCATTCCAACTTTCATTGCAATAATCCATGAAACTTATTAGATCAATGTTCCATGCCCTTGTCATCACAATGCTCCATGCCCTTGTTATAAAAATGCTCCATGACCCCTGTGATCACAATGCTGCATGACTCCAGTCATCACAATGCTTCATGACCTTTGTCATCACAGTGGACCATGCCCTCGTCATCACCAGTCTCTGTGACATTTTTAACCACAATGCTCCATGAACTTTTCATCACAATGCTCTTTGACCCTTGTCATCACAATGCTCTATGCCTTTCTCAGGACAGTGCTCCATGACACATGTCATCACAAGGCACCATGTGCTTATCATCACAGTGCTCAAAAATCTTGTCATCCCATTGCTCCATAAAATTTGTCATCACAATTCTCCATGCACTTCTCATCCAAATGCTCTCTCACCTGAGATATCACAATGTTCCATCAATAGTTATCACAATCCTCCCTCACCCCTGTAATCACAGTGTTCCATGACCCCTGTAATCACAATGCTACATCCCCTTATCAACACAATGTTCCATGACCCGTGACATCACAATGTTCCATAAGCCCTGTCATCAAAATGCTCCATGACCTTTTTCATCAGAATGCTCCATGAGACTTATCATTACAAGTCTCCATGGTCTTCTCATCACAGTGCCCCAGGACCTTGTCATCACCATGCTCCATTCCCTTGTCATCACAATGCTCCATGACCCCTGTCATCACAATAATCCATGAACATTTTCAGCCCAATGCTCCACGACCTACTCATCACAATGCTCCATGGCCAATATCATCACAATGCTCCATGACCACTGTCATCACAACACTCCATGACACCTGACAACACAATGATCTGCGACTCTTGTCATCACAGTGCTCCATTCCCTAGTCATCACAATGCTCCATGAACCCTGTCGTCACAACACTTCATGAACTTTTTCAGCCCAGTGCTCCATGACCCTTGTCATCACAATGATCCATGCCCTTCTCATCCCAATGCTCCATGACCCCTGTATTCACAATGCTCTGTGACGCTTGTCATCACAGTGCTCCATGACAATTGTCATCACAATGCTCCATGCCTTTGTCAGCAAAATGCTACATGTCCTTGTCTTTACAATGCTGTATGCTCTTGTCATCACAATACTCCATTTCCATTGTCATCAAAATCCTCCATGAACCTTGGGATCACATTGCTTCATGCCCTTGTCATCACAATGCTCCATGCTCCTTGAAATCAAAATGATCCATGAGCCCTGTCATCACAATGCTCCAAACACATGGGATCACAGTGTTCCATAACACTTGTCATCACAATGCTCCATGATGCCTGTCATCACAATACTCCATGCCCTTTTCATCACAATGCTCCATGAACTTTGTCATCAGAATTCTTAATACACTTGTCATCACAATGCTCACTGACACTTGTCATCAGAATGCTCCTTGAACCCTGTCACGAAAAGGCTCCATGCCTTTTGCATCACAATGCCCCATGCCGTTTTCATCACAATGCTCCATGCCATTGTCATCAAAATAATCCACAAGATAGTCATCAGAATGCTCCATGACCCTTGTCATCAGATTTCTCCATGCACTTGTCAGCACAATGCACCCTGACACTTGTCATCACAATGCTCCAAGCCATTGTCATCTCAATGCTCCATTACCTTTGTCATCAGAATCCTCCATGACACTTGGCATCACAATGCTCCATGCCTTTGTCATCACAATGGACCATTACATATGTCATCACAATGCTCCCTGACACGTGTATTCACAATACTGCATGACACAGGTCATCACAATGCTCCATGCCTTTGTCATCACAATGCGCCATTCCAACCATCATCACAATAATCCATGAAACTTATTAGACCAATGTTCCATGCCCTTGTCATCACAATGTTCCATGCCCTTGTTATCACAAAGTTCCATGACCCCTGTCATCACAATGCTCCGTTACTCCAGTCATGACAATGCTTCATGACTTTTGTCATCACAATGGTCCATGCCCTCGTCATCAACAGTCTCTGTGACCTTTTTAACCACAATGCTCCATGAACTTTTCATCACAATGTTCTTTGACCCATGTCATCACAATGTTCCATGCGCTTGTCAGCACAATGCTCCATGACACATGTCATCACAATGCACCATGTGCTTGTCACCACAGTGCTCCACATTCTTGTCCTCACATTGGTCCTTAAAATTTGTCATCAGAATGCTCCATGCACTTCTCATCAAAATGCTCTCTCACCACTGATGTCAGAATGCTACATCACTATTTATCACAATACTCCCTCACCCCTGTCATCACAATGTTCCATTACTCCTGTCATCACAATGCTACATGCACTTCTCATCACAATATTCGATGACCCCTGACATCACAGTGTTCCATAACACCTGTCATCAAAATGTTCCATGACACTTTTCATCAAATTGCTCCACGACCCTGTCATCAGAATGTTCCCTGCCCTTCTCATCACAATGCACATTCCACTTGCCATCAAAATGCTTCATGTCCTTTGTCATCACAAAGATCCATGACCCTTGGCATCACAATGCTCCATGAACCCTGTCATCACAATACTCCATGAACATTTTCAGCCCCATGCTCCATGATATTCTCATCACAATGCTCCATGACAAATAACATCAAAATGCTCCATGACCACTGTCATCACAACACTCCATGACACCTGACAACACAATGATCCAGGACTCTTGTCATCACAATGCTACATTCCCTACTCATCACAATGCTCCATGCCTCCTGTCAACACAAAACTCCATGAACATTTTCAGCCCAATGCTCCATGACCCTTGTCATCACAATCATCCATGCCCTTGTCATCCCAATGCTCCATGACCCCTGTATTCACAAAGATCCGTGACGCTTGTCATCACAGTGCTCCATGACACATGTCATCACAATGCTCCATGACTTTGTCAGCAAAATGCTACATGACCTTGTCATTACAATGTTCTATGTGCTTGTCATCACAATACTCCATTACCATTGTCATCACAATCCTCCATGAAACTTGGGATCACATTGATTCATGCCCTTGTCATCACAATGCTCCATGCTCTTTGAAATCAAAATGATCCATGACCTCTGTCATCACAATGCTAAAAACCCTTGTGATCACAATGTTCCATAACACTTGTCATCACAACGCTCCATGATGCCTGTCATCACAATACTCAATGCCCTTTTCATCACAATGCTCCATGACCATTTTCATCACAATTCTCAATACACTTGTCATCACAATGCTCCCTGACACTTGTCATTAGAATGCTCCTTGAACCCTGTGACGAAAAGGCTCCATGCCTTTTTCATCACAATGCCCCATGCCATTTTCATCACAATGCTCCATGCCATTGTCATCAAAATACTCCACAAGCTTGTCATCAGAATGCTTCATGACCCTTGTCATCACAATTCTCCATGCACTTGTTAGCACAATGCTCCCTGACCCTTGTCATCACAATGCTCCAAGCCATTGTCATCACAATGCTCCATTACCTTTGTCAACAGAATCCTCCATGACACTTGGCATCACAGTGCTCCATGCCATTGTCATCACAATGGGCCATTAAATATGTCATCACAGTGCTCCCTGACACCTCTCTTCACAATACTGCAAGACCTAGTCATCACAATGCTCCATGCCCTTGTCATCGCAATGCGCCATTCCAACTGTCTTCGCAATACTCCATGAAAATTATTAGAACAATGTCCCATGCCCTTGTCATCACAATGCTCCATGTCCGAGTTATCACAATGTTCCATGACCTCTGTCATCACAATGCTCCGTGACTCCAGTCTTCACAATGCTCCATGACCTTTTTCATCACAATGGTCCATGCCCTCATTATCAACAGTCTCTGTGACCTTTTTAAGCACAATGCTCCATGAACATTTCATCACAATGCTCTTTGACCCTTGTCATCATAATGCTCTATGCCTTTCTCAGCACAATGCTCCATGCACTTCTCATCACATTGCTCCATGACCCCTTTCATCACAATGCTCCGTGACTCCTGTCATCACAATTCTTCATAATATTTGTCATCACAAGTGTCGATGCCCGCGTCATCAAAAGGCTCTATTACCTTTGTAACCACAATGCTCCATGAACTTTTCATCACAATGCTCCGTGACATTTGTCATCACAATGCTCCATGCCTTTGTCAGAAAAATGCTCCATGACACTTGTCATCACAATGTGCCACGCGCTTTTCATCCCAACGGTCCACAAATTTGTCTTTCCATTGCTCCATAAACCTTGTAATCAAAATGTTCCATGCCTTTCTCATCACAATGCTCCATTACCCCTGTCGTAAAAATGCTCCATGACAACTGCCATCACAATGTTCCACGGCCTTGTCATCACATGGCTCTATGACCCTTGTCATCACAATGCTCCACGCATACTGTAATCACAATGCTCCATGCCCTTTTCATCACAAAGCTCCATGACACATGTCATCAGAATGTTCCATGGCCTTCTCATCAAAATGCTCCATGCCCTTGTCATCACAATACACCATGTCCAATGTCATCACAATAATCTATGAAAATTGTCAGACCAATGCTCCATGCCCCTGTCATCACAATGCTCCATGCACTTGTCATCACAATGCTCCGTGACTCCAGTCATCACAATGCTTCATAACGTTTGTCATCACAACGGTCCATGCCCTCGTTATCACAAGGCTCTGTGACCTTTGTAACCACAATGCTCCATGAACTTTTCATCACAATTCTCTGTGACACTTGTCATCACAATGCTCCATGTATTTGTCAGAACAATGCTCCATGACCATTGTCTTCACAATGTGCCATGCACATTTCATCACAACGGTCCACAAACTTGTCATTGCAATGCTCCATAAACATTGTAATCACAATGCTCCATGCACTTCTCATCCAAACGCTCTCTCAACAGAGATATCACAATGTTCCATCACTAGTCATCACAATACTCCCTCACCCCTGTAATCACAATGTTCCATGACCACTGTCATCACAGTGGTATATACCCTTATCATCACAATGTTCCATGACCCCGGACATCACAAAGTCCATATCCCCTGTCCTCAAAATGCTCCATGACCCTTTTCATCCCAAAGCTCCATGACCCCTGGCATCACAATGTTCTACAACCCCTGTCATCAAAATGTTCCATTACACTTTTCATCAAATTGCTGCATGACCCTTTCAATAAATGCTCCCTGCCTTTCTCATCACAATGCACCACACACTTGTCAACAAAATGTTCCATGGCATTTGAAATCAAAAAGCTCCATGACACTTGGCATCACAGTGCTCCATGTCATTGTCATCACAATGCTCCATGAACCCTCTCATCACATTGCTCCATGCCCTTGTCATCACAAAGCTCCATGTCACTTGTCATCACAATGATTGATGCACTTCTCATCACAATGCTCCATGCCCTTATCATTACAATCCTCCATGACCCATGTATCACAGTATTCCGTGCCCTTGTCATCAGAATGCTCCATGCCCACTCTCATCACAATAATCCATGAAACATTTCAGACCAATGCTCAATGCCCTTCTCATCACAATGCTCCATTACCTCTGTCATAACAATGCTCCATGACCCCTGCCATCCCAATGTTCCACGGGTTGTCATCACAAGGCTCCATGACCCTTGTCATCACAATGCTCCAAGACCCATGTAATCACATTGCTCCATGCCCTTGTCATCACAAAGTTACCTGACGCATGTCATCAGAATGTTCCATGGCCTTCTCCTCACAATGCTCCATGCCCTTGTCATCACAATGATACAAGAACCCGTAATCACAATGCTCCATGCCCCTTTTCATCAGAATGCTCCATTAGAATTGTCATCACAAGTCTCCATGGTCATCTCATCACAATGCTCCAAGACCTTGTCATCACCATTCTCTATTCTCTTGTCATCACAATGAAACAGGCCCTTGTCATCCTAATGCTCCATGACCCCTGTAGTCACAATGCTCCCTGACGCTTGTCATCACAGTGCTCCATGACACCTGTCACCACAATGCTCCATGCCTTTATCAGCAAAATGCTACATGACCTTGTCATTAGAATGCTCTATGCGTTTGTCATCACAACACTCCATTTCCATTGTCATCGCAATCCTCCATGAACCTTGGGATCACATTGCTTCATGCCCTTGTCATCACAAAGCTCCATGCTCCTTGAAATCAAAATGATCCATGACCTCTGTCATCACAATGCTCCAAACCCTTGTGATCACATTGTTCCATAACACTTGTCATCACAATGCTCCATGATGCCTGTCATCACAATACTCCATGCCCTTTTCATCACAATGCTCCATGACATTTGTCATCAAAATTCCCAATACAATTGTCATCACAATGCTCCCTGACACTTGTCATCACAATGCTCCAAGCCATTGTCATCACAATGCTCCATTACTTTTGTCTTCATAATCCTCCATGACACTTGGCATCACAATGCTCCATGTCACTGTTATCACAATGGGCCACTACGTATGTCATCACAATGCGCCCTGACACCTCTCTTCACAATACTGCATGACCTGGTCATCACAAAGCTCCATGCCCTTGTCATCACAAATCGCAATTCAAACTCTCATCGCAATAATCCATGAAACTTATTAGACCAATGCTCCATGCCCTTGTCATTACAATGCTCCATGCCATTGTTATCACAATGCTCCATGACCCCTGTCATCACAATGCTCCATGACTCCAGTCATCACAATGCTTCATGACCTTTGTCACCACAATGGTCCATGCCCTCATCATCAACAGTCTCTGTGACCTTTTTAACCACAATGCTCCATGAACTTTTCATCACAATGCTCTTTGACCCTTGTCATCACAATGCTCTATGCCATTCTCACCACAATGCTCCATGACACATGTCATCACAATGGTCCATGCACTTGTCAGCACAATATTCCATGACACATGTCATCACAATGCTCCATGACACCTGTCATCACAATGCTCCGTGACTCCAGTCATCACAATGCTTCATAATGTTTGTCATCACACTGGTCCATGTCCGCGTCATCACAAGTATCTCTGACCTTTGTAACCACAATGCTCCATGAACTTTTCATCACAATTCTCTGTGACCCTTGTCATCACAATGCTCCAAGTCTTTGTCAGAACAATGCTCCATGACCATTGTCATCACAATGTGCCACACGCATTTCATCACAACGGTGAACAAACTTGTCATTGCAATGCTCCTTAAATATTGTAATCACAATGCTCCATGCACTTCTCATCAAAATGCTCTCTCACAAGAGATATCACAGTGTTCCATCACTAGTCATCACAATACTCGCTCACCCCTGTAATCACAATGATCCATGAACCTGTCATCACACTGCTACATCCCCTTATCATCACAATGTTCCATGACCCCTGTCATCAAAATGCTCCATGACACTTTTCATCCCAAAGCTCCAAGACCCCTGACATCACAATGTTCTAAAACCCCTGCCATCAAAATGTTCCATTACACATTTCATCAAATTGCTGCATGACCTGGTCATGAAAATGATCCCTGCCCATCTCATCACAATGCACCATGCACTTGTTATGAAAATGCTCCATGATTTGTCATCACAAAGCTCCATGACACTTGGCATCACAATGCTCCATGTTATTGTCATCACAATGCTTCATGAACCCTCTCATAACATTGCTCAAAGCCCTTGTCATCACAAAGCTCCATGACACTTGTCATCACAATGTTCGATGCCCTTCTCATCACAATGCTCCAAGCCCTTGTCATTATAATCCTGCATGACCCATGTATCATAGTGTTCCGTACCCTTGTCATCACAATGCTCCATGCCCACTCTCATCACAAAAATCCATGAAACATTTCAGACCAATGTTCCATGCCTTTCTCATCACAATGATCCATTACCTCTGTCATAACAATGCACCAAGACCCATGCCATCACAATGTTCCATGGCCTAGTCATCACAAGGTTCCATGACACTTGTCACCACAATGCTCCAAGACCCCTGTAACCAGAATGCTCCATGAACTTTCATCACCATTCTCTGTGACACTTGTCATCACAATGTTCCATGCCTTTGTCAGAAAAATGCTCCATGACCCTGGTCATCACAATGTGCCACGCACATTTCATCAAAACGGTCCACAAATTAGTCATAGCAATGTTCCATAAACATTTTAATCACAATGCTCCATGCCCTTCTTATCAAAATGTTCCATTACCCGTGTCATAACAATGCTCCATGACATCTGTCATCAAAATGATCCACGGCCTTCTCATCACAAGGCTCCATGACACTTGTCATCACAATGCTCCAAGACCCCTGTAATCACAATGCTCCAGGCCCTTGTCATCACAAAGCTCCATGACACATGTCATCAGAATGTTCGATGGCCTTCTCATCAAAATGCTCCATGCTCTTGTCATTACAGTGCTCCAAGCCCCTGTAATCACAATGCTCCATGCCCCTTTTCATCTCAATGCTCCATGAAAACTGTCATCACAATGCGTCATACCCTTCATCATAAAGCTTCCGGCTATTGTCAGCACAATAAAATAAAAATTCTCCATGACCTCTGTCATCACAATGCTCCATGACCCCTGTATTCACAATGCTCCGTGACGCTTGTCATCACAGTGCTCCATGACACCTGTCATCACAATTTTAGATGCCTTTGTCAGCAAAAGGCTACATGACCTTGTCATTACCATGCTCTATGCGCTTGTCATCACAATACTCCATTACCATTGTCATCACAATCCTCCATGAACCTTGGGATCACATTGCTTCATGCCCTTGTCATCACAATGCTCCATGCTCCTTGAAATCAAAATGATCCATGACCACTGTCATCACAATGCTCCAAATACTTTTGATCACAATGTTCCATAACACTTGTCATCACAACGCTCCATGGTGCCTGTCATCACAATACTCCATGCCCTTTTCATCGCAATGCTCCATGACCTTTGTCATCACAATTCTCAATACATTTGTCATCACAATGCTCCCTGACACTTGTCGTCACAATGCTCCTTGAACCCTGTCACGAAAAGGCTCCATGCATTTTTCAACACAATTCATCATGCCGTTTTCATCACAATGCTCCACGCCACTGTCATCAAAATGCTCCACAAGCTTGTCATGAGAATGTTCCATGACCCTTGTCATCACAATTCTCCATGCACTTGTCAGCACAATTCTCCCTGACCCTTGTCATCTCAATGCTCCAAGCCACTGTCATCACAATGCACCATTACCTTTGTCATCAGAATCCTCCATGACACCTGGCATCACAATGCTCCATGCCATTGTCATCAAAATGGGCCATTACATATGTCATCACAATGCTCCCTGACACCTGTCTTCACAATACTGCATGACCTGGTCATCACAATGCTCCATGCCCTTGTCACCACAATGCACCACTCCTACAGTCATCACAATAATCCATGAAACTTATTAGACCAATGCTCCATGCCCTTGTCATCACAATGCTCCATGACCCTTGTCATCACAATGCTCCATGAACTTTTCATCACAATGCTCTTTGATCCTTGTCATCACAATGCTCTATGCCTTTCTCAGCACAATGCTCCTTGACCCTTGTCATCACAATGCTCCATGTGCATGTCAGCACGATGCTCCATGACACATGTCATCACAATGCACCATGCACTTTTCATCACAGTGCTCCACAATCTTGTCATCACAATGCTCCATAAAACTTGTCATTACAATGCTCCATGCACTTCTCATCAAAATGCTCTCTCACCACAGATATCGCAATGTTACATCACTGTTCGTCACAATACTCCCTCACCCCTGTTATCACAATGTTCCATGACTCCTGTCATCACAATGCTACATGCACTTATCATCACAATGTTCGATGACCCCTGACATCACAATGCTCCATAACCCCTGTCATCAAAATTCTCCATGACCTTTTTCATCATAATGCTCCATGAACCCTGACATCACAATGTTCCATAACACCTGTCATCAAAATGTTCCATGACCCTTTTCATCAAATTGATCCATGACCCTGTCATCACAATGCTCCCTGCCCTCCTCATCACAATGCACAACGCCCTTGTCATCAAAATGCTCCATGACATTTGTCATCACAAAGATCCATGACCCTTGGCATCACAATGCTCCATGTCATTGTCATCATAATGCTCCATGATCACTCTCATCACATTGCTCCATGCCCTTGTCATCACAAATCTCCATGACACATGTCCTCAAAATGCTCCATGGCCTTCTCATCACAATGCTCCATGCCCTTGCTGTCACAATGCTCCATTACCCCAGTCATAAAAATTCTCCATGAACCCTGCCATCACGATGTTCCGTGGCCTTGTCATCACAAGGCTCCATGACCCTTCTCATCACAATGCTCCAAGACCCCTGTAATCACAATGATCCATGCCCCTTTCCATCTCAATGACCCAGGAACCCTGTCATCACAATGCACCATGCCCATCATCATAATGCTTCATGCTATTGTCATCACAATGAAATCAAAATGCTCCATGGCCTCTGTCATAACAATGCTCCAAACCCTTTTGAACACAATGTTCCATAACACTTGTCATCACAGTGCCCCATGACGCTCGTCATCACAGTTATCCATGGTCTTCTCATCACAATGCTCCATGAAATTTTTCATCACAATGTTCAATACAGTTGTCATCAAAATGCTCCCTGACACTTGTTGTCTGTATGCTCCTTGAACCCTGTCAGGACAAGGCTCCATGCCTTTTTCATCACAATGATCCATGCCCTTTTCATCACAATGCTCCAAGACCCCTTTAAACACAATGCTCCATGCCCTTGTCATCAAAAAGCTCAATGAAACATGTCTTCAGAATGCTCCTTGGCCTTCTCCTCACAATGCTCCATGCCCATGTCATCACAATGTCCCAAGACCCCTGTAATCACAATGGTCCATGAACTTTTTCATCAGTATGTTCCATGAGATTTGTTATCACAAGTCTCTATAGATTTCTCATCACAATGCTCCAGGACCCTGTCATCACAATGCTTCACGACCTTGTTCCGAAAATTCTCAATGGCCCTTGTTCTCATAATGCTCCAAGCCCTAGTCATCACAATGCTCCAGTATATTTGTCATCACAATCCTCCATTACATTTGGCATCACAATGCTCCCTGCCATTGTCATCGCAATGGACGTTGACATATGGCATCACAATGCTCCCTGACACCAGTCTTCACAATACTCCATGACCTTCTCATCACAATGATCCATGCCCTTGTCATCACAATGCACCATGTCCAATGTCATCACAATAATCTATGAAACTTGTCAGACCAATGCTCCATGCCCCTGTCACCACAATGCTCCATGCCCTTGTCATCACAATGCTCCATGACCCCAGTCATCACAGTGCTCCGTGACTCCAGTCATCACAATGCTTCATAACATTTGTCGTCACAATGGTCCATGCCCGCATCATCACAAGGCTCTGTGACCTTTATAACCACAATGCTCCATGAACTTTTCATCACAGTGCTCCGTGACACTTGTCATCAAAATGCTCCATGCCTTTGTCAGAAAAATTCTCCATGACCCTTGTCATCACAATGTTCTACGCACTTTTCATCACAACGGTCCACAAATTAGTCATGGTATTGCTCCATAAGCTTAGAAATTACAATGCTCCATGCCCTTCTCATCACAATGCTCCATTCCCCTGTCATAACAATGGTACATGACCCCTGCCATCACAATATTCCACGGCCTTGTCATCACAAGGCTCCATGACACTTGTCATCACAATGCTCCATGCCCTTGTCATCACAAAACTCCATGACACATGCCATCAGAAAGTTCCATGGCCTTCTCATCAAAATGTTCCATTCCCTTGTCATCACAGTGCTCCAAGACCTCTGTAATCACAATGCTCCATGCCCCTTTTCATCTCAATGCTCCATGAACCCTGTCATCACAATACTCCATGCCCTTTTCATCACAATGCTACATGACCATTGTCATCAGAATGCTCCTTGAAACCTGTCACGAAAAGGCTCCATGCCTTTTTCATCACAATTCCCCATGCCATTTTAATCACAATGCTTTGTGACCATTGTCATCAAAATACTCCATTCCTTTGTCTGAAAAATGTTCCATGACCCTTGTCATCACAATGTGCCATTCGATTTTCATCACAACGGTCCAGAAACTTGTCATTGCAATGCTCCATAAACCTTGTAATCACAATGCTCCATAAACTTCTCATCAAAATGCTCTCTCACCAGAGATATCACAGTGTTCCATCACTAGTCGTCACAATACGCCCTCACCCCTGTAATCACAATATCCCATGACCCCTGTCATCACAATGCTACATCCCTTTATCATCACAATGTTCCATGACCCCTGACATCACAATATTCTATAACCCCTCTCATCAAAATGTTCCAATACACTTTTCATCATATTGCTGCATGTCACTGTCATCAAAATACTCCCTGACCTTCTCATCACAATGCACCATGCACTTGTCAACAAAATGCTCCAATACCTTTGTCATCACAAAGCGCCATGACCCTTGGCATCACATTGCTCCATGCCCTTGTCATCACAAAGCTCCATGACACTTGTCATCACAATGCTCGATGCCCTTCTCATCACAATGCCCCGTGCCCTTGTCATTACAATCCTCCATGACCCATGTATCACAGTGTTCCATGCCCTTATCATCCCAATGCTCTATGCCCACTCTCATCACAATAATCCATGAAACATTTCAGACCAATGCTCCATGCACTTCTCATCACAATGCTGCTTTACCTCTGTCATAACAATGCTCCATGACACCTGCCATCACAATGTTCCACGGCCTTGTCATCAGAAGGCTCGAAGACACTTGTCATCACAGTGCTCCACGACCCCTCTAATCAAAATGCTCCATGCCCTTGTCATCAAAAACCTCCATGACGCATGCCATCAGAATGTTCCATGGCCCTTTCATCACTATGCTCCATGCCCTTGTCATCACAATGTTCCAAGACCCTTGTAATCAAAATGCTCCATGTGTGTTTTCATCTCAAAGCTCCATGAACCCTGCCATCACAATGGACCATGCCCATCATCATAATGCTTCAGGCTATTGTCATCACAATGAAATCAATATTCTCCATGACCTCTGTCCTCATAATGCTCCAATCCCTTGTGATCACAATGTTCCATAACACTTATCATCACAACACCCCATGACGCTCATCATCACAATTATCCATGGTCTTCTCATCACAATGCTCCATGACCTTTGTCATCACAATGCTCAATACACTTGTCATCACAATGCTCCCTGACACTTGTCATCAGTATGCTCCATTAACCCTGTCATGACACGTCTCCATGCCTTTTTCAACACAATGATCCATGCCGTTTTAATCATAATGCTCCAAGACCCCTGAAATCACAATGTTCCATGACCTTGTCATAACAAAGCTCAATGACGCATGTCATCAGAATTCTCCATGGCCTTCTCCTCACAATGCTCCATGCCCTTGTCATCACAATGCTCCTAGACGCCTGTAATCACAATGCTCCATGTCCCTTTTCATCAGAATGCTCCATGAGACTTGTCATCACAAGTCTCCATTGTCCTCTCATCAAAGTGCTCCAGGAACTTGTCATCAAAATGCTCCATGATCCCTGTCATCACAATACTCCATGTATATTTTCAGCCCAATGCCCTATGACCTTCTCATCAAAATGCCCCATCACCCCTGTCATCACAATACTCCATGAATATTTTCAGCCCAATGCTCCATGACATTTTTCATCACAATGATCCATACCCTTGTCATCACAATGCTCCATGACCCCTGTATTCACAATGCTCCGTGATGCTTGTCATCACAGTGCTCCATGACACCTGTCATAACAATGCTCCATGACTTTTTCAGCAAAATGCTACCTGACATTGTCATTGCAATGCTCCATTCCCTTGTCATCACAATGTGCCATGCCCACTGTCAACACAATTATCCATGAAACTTGTCAGACCAATGCTTCATGCTCCTGTCATCACAATGCTACATGACCCCAGTCATCTCAATGCTCCGTGTGTCCCGTCATCACAAGGCTGCATGACCTGTGTCACCACAAATGTCAATGTCCTCATCATCACAAGGCTCTGTGAAATGTGTCACCACAATGCTCCATGAACTTTTCATCACAATGCTCAATATCATTGTCATCACAATGCTCCATGAACGCTCTCATCACATTGCTCCATGACCTTGTCATCACAAACCTCCATGACGCATGTCATCAGAATGCTCCATGGCCTTCTCATCACAATGTTCCATGCCCTTGCCATCACAATGCAAAATAACCCCTGTCATAACAATGCTCCATGACCCCTGCCATCACGATGTTCCATGGCCTTGTCATCACAAGGCTCCATGCCCTTGTCATCACAATGCTCCAAGACCCCTGTAATCAAAATGCTTCATGCCCCTTTTCATCTCAATGATCCATGAACCCTGTCATCACAATACACCATGCCCATCATCAAAATGCTTCATGCTATTGTCATTACAATGAAATCAAAATGCTCCATGACCTCTGTCATCACAATGCTCCAAATCCTTGTGATCAAAATGTTCCATAACACTTATCATCACAACGCCCCATGACGCTCGTCATCACAGTTATCCATGGTCTTCTCATCACAATGCTCCATGACCTTTGTCATCACAATGCTCAATACACTTGTCATCACAATGCTCCCTGACACTTGTCGTCAGTATGCTCCCTTAACCCTGTCATGACAAGGCTCCATGCCTTTTTCATCACAGTGTTCCATGCCCTTGTCTTCAAAAGCTCCATGATGCATGTCATCCAAACGCTCCATGGCCATCTCATCCCAATGCCCCTTGCCATTGTCATCACTATGCCCCAAGACCCCTGTATTCACAATGCTCCATGCCCCTTTTCATCAGAATATTCCATGAGACTTGTCATCACATGTCTCCATGGTCTTCTCATCACAATGCTCCAGTACCTTGTCATCACAAGCCTCCATGGCCCCTGTCATCACAATACTCCATGAACGTTTTCAGCCTAATGCTCCTTGACCTTCTCATCACAATGCTCCATGACCCCTGTCATCACAATTCTCCATGACTCCTGTCATCACAATGATCCATGAAACCTGACAACACTATGATCCGGGACACTTGTCATCAAAATGCTCCATGCCCTTGTCATCCCAATGCTCCATGACCCCTGTAATCACAATGCTCTGTGACACTTGTCATCAGAGTGCTCCATGAAACTTGTCATCACAATGCTCCATGCCTTTGTCAGCAATATGCTACATAATCTTGTCATCGCAATGCTCCATGCGCTTGTCATCACAATCCTTCATGACACTTTGGATCATATTGATTCATGCCCTTGTCATCTCCCTCTTGCCTTTCTGGTTTTTACAGATTTTCAGATGTCCCTTTTGACCCGTGGGAAGTGACAATTCTTTGTAGTGTGGATTTGCATTGTGCGCTTGCTTGATTGTCCGAAAAGGTCGTATGCGTTTTCAAATGAATATATTCAGGAGAAAAAGCATACGCCCTTTTTGGCCAAGTGCATCATTGTCGAAGTTGTGATGCTTTTCCTGTGCTTTAAAGGCGATTCCTATTTACCTCTTGAAATATGTTTTGTGCAATTCTGCCTCATTTTCAAGTCAGCTTCGTTGCCTTACCTCATCTGATTTTTGGAAGACAGTAGTCCTTTATAACTGTAGGTTTGTGAATTGCTGTGCCCGTGAGCTCCAATTTTCAAATCCCATTTTTGGGAGCTGACCGCAAATCCACAATTTTGCTTCAGGACCTATACTTGTTCCAGGGGTGGATATACTGTTCCCTGGAGGTGGCTGAGGCTTTGGTTAATTCTTCTTCCTGACGGGAATTTAGAGTGACATGTGCCCGTCCAAATGCCTACATCTACTCTCTGATTGTTTCTCCCTCTTCCCTTTCATCCTCTGCACAATTAGCAAACTGTGCGAACCAGGAGGTTATAGGGGCTGGCTCTCCTAAGTTGGGAGATTGATAGTAAAGCAGTTGGAATGCCAAACTGGAGCACAAGGAGAGGAAAAATTAGGAGACTTTTAGAAATCTTTCACCATCACAGGGTGTCCATTCTCTAGGTTTCCCATACATGTTATAACTGTAGTGATATTCCCTACTACCTGGAGAATTGGGATCCATGGAATGGTGGCATGCATTACTACTTTAAAGGGTCTGCATTTTCTCTCCCAATCTCACCAGTCCTCTCAGTCCCAAGTGTCCAGCCTTATGTCTCATCCAGCTGTCTTTGCAGATATGGTCATTCCCGGTTTCATCAGAACCCCTGAAGGAATTGTGTAAGAATTTCGCTGTTTTTTTGTTTGTTTTTGAAATTCATTTTTATAGTGCAGTTGAGCTGATTTTCACTGACGTGTTTATGCCAGTCTAGACACACTTGATTCCCTTATGGAGACAAATCAATGCATAGGTTTTAAGATTCTCACTAGTCAGATATATTCCTCTGTGTGGAATAGGGTGTTTGAGTCCCGTTCACTGAGGAAGGGGTAGGTCTCGTCTATTCTCTATTTGGTTTATGGAATGGTACCTGTGCTAATATCAAACTCTGGTTTTATGCATCACCCCACCTCTCCTATCCCATTAAACAGGTATAAGAGTGTTTTCTAAATGTGAGACTCTGTTCTCTTTCTTAATTCAGTTCATGTTTTGTGATGTTGACATTCCCTCTGTAAGTGATATCTTATGAATAGATTCTTCTTCTGTGTGATTAATTTCACTTAGAATCATCATACCTAAATCCACTCTTTATGCTGCTACTGGCCTTATGACATTGATTCCACGTCTGAGTGATATTCCGTTGTACAAAATTACCACAAGTTATTTATGCATTTCTCTTTTTCCTGGGATATTTTAGGTGTACCGAAGTTGAGGTTCTTGTATGCAGAGCAGCCCTAAACTTTGGGGTGCCTGTGTCTTGTCGATATTTAGTCTCCCCAAGTTATATGTCCATGAGTTGAAGTCCCCTTTGCTCGGGGGCTTTGTATTTAAATGTTTTAGGAAACAACATACACTTCTTCAGAGTGGCTCTTGGATATTTATACCCAACCCATCAGCGTGACTAGGCTCCCTGTTCTCCATGGCCTCTCCAGCATTTCTGGTTTGTACACATTTTTTGGATGGCCTTTCTGAGCAGTGGAAATTGAGACTTCTTTGTTGTGCGGATTTGCATTTCCCGCTTGGTTGGTTGGCCAAAAACTCTGTATGTGTTTTTTTCCTGAAGATATTCACGAAAAAAAGGCATACACCCTTTTGCCCAACTACATCATTTTAGAAATTCTGCTGCTTTTCATATGCTTTAAATGTGAGTACAATCTACCTTTTGAAATCTGTTTCCTGCAATTCTGCCTCTCATTCAGATCCTCTTCGTTGCCTTACCTGAATATATTTTTGGACATTGGTTATCATTTATATCTTTGCAGGTCTTTGAATTGTCTGTTCCTGAGCTCCATTTTGCAACTCGCTTTTTTGTGAGCTGGCCGCCAAACCATTGGATTGATTCTGGCCCTTTTCTGGTTCTGAGGAGGCAGGCTGAGCCTTTGGATAATTCTTCTTCTAATGGGAAATTAGAGTGACATGTGCCTGTCAAAAATCCTACAGCTAATCTCTCATTGGTTCCCCCCTTCCCATTTATCCTCTGCACAAATTGCAAACTGTGTGAAACAGGAGGTTAAAGGTGCTGATTCTCAAAGTGGGGAGATTTTTAGTAATGTGGCTGGAATGGCGAACCCCAGCACCAGGAGATCAAAAATGAGGTGCATTTTAGACACCTTTCCTGAGCACACGGTGTACATTCATCTCGGTTTCGCAGGCATGTTTTCGCTGTCAGAAGATTCCCTTGAACCTGCCGATTTGGGACCCATGGAATGGGTACCAGGCAGTATTACTTTAAAAGGTCTGCATTTCCTCGCCCAGCCTCTCTAACATCTCTTAGCGTGCATAGCTTCCAGCCTTATATATCATTCTGCTGTGGGTCTACATGTGTTCAATCCATGTTACATCGTAGCCCTTCAACAAAAGTTGTAAGAATTTTTGTCTGTCTCACCGTTTTTATAAATATTTTTAAATTTATTTTTATATTGGTTACAGCTGATTTTCAAAGCTCTGTCTTTTGCTGCTGTACATCCACTTGATTCATGTACTGTGAGACAACAATAAATTATTTTTCAGATGCTTACGAGTCATATGTATTATTGTCCAGTGACTTGAGTGGGCTGAGTGCAGTTCTTTGAGGTACGGTGTAGGCCTTGTCAGTTATTCAATTTGGTACTTGGAATGGTATATTTGCTAATTTCAACCTCCTGGATAATACCTCACAATTCCCCACCTTTCCCATTTAGCAGCCTTATGTCTATTTTCTACATATTTGACTATATTTCTGTTTTGTAGTTTATTTCATGTGTAGCCATTTTTGATTCCACCTTTAAGTGACATCTTATGATATGTGTCTTTTTCTTTCTGACATATGTCACTTAGAATGATCGTATGTAACTCCTCCAGAGTTGTTCCAACTGGCCTAATTTCATTGATTTCGGGATGAGTAATATTCCACTCTACATAAGTAACCATCTCTTTTATCCATTTTATCCTTCCAGGGACATTTAGGTTATATCCAAGTGGAGGCCCTTTTTAACAGAGAGGTGGTAAACGTTGTGGTGCCTGTTTACTGTCCATTTTTGTTTTTCCCAAGGTATACGCCCATGAGTGAAAGTGTCCTATGCTCTGTAGCTCATCTTTTAGATGTTTTAGCAAACACAATACACTTCTCCAGAGTGGCCGTTGGCAAATTACATTTCCACTATCAGCCTCACAGGGCTCCCTTTTCTCCTCGCCCTGTCCTGCATTTCTGGTGTTTACACTTTATGTGGATGGCCCTTCTGACTGATGTGAAGTGATACATTTTGTAGTATTGATTTCCAGTGCCCACCTGTTTGGTTGGATAAAACGTGTGTATGGTCTTTACTTGAATATATTCAGAAAAAATGCATACGCCCTTTTGTGCCAACTGCATCATTGGCGATGCTGAGCCCCTTTTCTTGTGCTTTAATGGGGAGTCCTTTCTACCTCTTCAAATCTGTTTCCTGCCACTCTCCCTTGCTTACAAGTTCTTTTCTGTGACTTACCTTAAGACATTTTTCGATGATAGATATTTTCAACTCTGCAGTTTCATGTATTTTAGTGCCCCTGAGTTCCATTTTTCAACTTGTGTTTTTGGAAACTGGACACAAAACAGCGGGATTTCCTCAAGACCTATTCTGTTTCCGTGGGCAATTCTAGCCTTTGATTAATTTGTCTTCCAGATTGGAAATTAGAGTGGCATGTGCCTGTCCGAACACCTAAGACTTGTCTCTAAATTTTTCTCATCCTTCCGCTTCATCCTCTGGACAAATTCCAAACTGTGTGCAACAGGATGTTGACGGTGCTGATATACCCAAGTGAGGAGATTGTTAGGAAAGATGCTGGAGGGGTGAACCCGAGCACCAGGCGATGAGGAGATGAGGTGCCTTTTCCAAACTCTTTCCGATCAAATGGTGTACCATCCTCTAGGTGTGACAGGCATGTTTTAGCTGTAGGAAAGGTCCAGTGCATGGAAGGAGAACACCAGGGATTTTTCCAAATCAGTGCCTCCCCGAACCCCAAACTGGGGAATTTTTAAGCTACAGCTACACATATATCCATTAAGGGCCTTGGGAAATAGGCAGAGCCCAAACTTTAGATGATTGAAATCTTCAGGGTCAGAAGCGTTCACCATCGGCCTTGCTTAGGTTACATTTTATCTGTCACTGATAGATGATGTCAATAAAAATATCGATTCTTTTTTCAGATTATTTCCCCTTATAGGTTATTGCAAAATATTCAGTGTAGTTCCCTGTGCTATACAGTTGTTCCTTGTTGATGATCTATTTTATACATAGCAGTGTGTATGTGTTAATCCCAAACTGTTAATTTATCCCTTGTCCTACCTTTCTCCTTTGGTAATAATAAATTATAAGGTTTTATACTTCTCAGAAATGGGGGAGCTGAAAGAGAGGTATCCTTTTCAATGGAAAAGCATTCAAAACAAGATTGAAGCTTCAGCCAAGAATATTTGATGTACATCCATGGAAATAAATCACTTCATTTCTCTAATGTTGACCTGACAAATAAGACAGACGTCTTCACTGAACTTGCTTATAGTAAAGTGATGGAAATATCAAATGTAAGTCTTAGAAACATCTTATTTTACCCGAGCATTATACACTGCTCTATGTTAACTACAGTTTGGCTCACGCATCTGTTCATTGAAGTTACAATGATCTCAATTTCTGTTACTGATCCTCCAGAGTGGACCCCAACAGGAGTCCCCGTGCCCAGTGTCATTGGAGCCAACAGATCAAGACTGAGTTTGGTTCAGAAGCAAAGGAAACATAATTTTGAACACAGAATGGAGAGGTGAGAGCGTGCAGTCCCCCACGGGCTGTGGGATGGGCTGCTGTGTAGGGATCCCGGCAGCATCAGTGGGAGGGAGGGGATGGAGTTCTCGAGGGCTGGGTTGGCTGCAGCTCAGGCTCTATGCCGTGGAGTCTGCATGGGACCCCGCTAGCTGAGGTGTCGACCCAGCCATTCTGCACTAGGAAATCGGGTCTGAAGTGCCGGGTGTGGGACCTCTGCATGCGGAACCCTAGGAGCACGTGAAATTAGACAAAGCACAAAGGAAAAACAGGTTAGACTTTATTTTATTGCCCAGGTTCTCTTTTTATCTCACAGGAATTTTTAATGAACGTTGCCAGAGACGAACACCTCCTCTGCTTTTTGTTCCGTTCCTCATTCTTGGGGTGTTGAGGGTGCAGACCCCTCTTTTGTAACTGCTTCATGCTGTGGTGGCAGCCCTGATACCTGGGGGGAGGGGCAAAACGTCTCCCCACCAGCCTCCAGGTGAGGTTGATTGTCCCAAGGCCTCCTGACTCACTTCCCGTACGCCTCAACACCAGCATTGGATGTGTTGTAGATTCTAATGACCTTTAAGTGTCCAGGAAAGAGATGCGCAGAGATGCTGAGGTGGCAGGTTTCACCCCACCCCACATTTGTTCGGCGACCTTAGGCTGACAGTTTTTGCCAGCCTAGATGCTCTGACCAGTAGTCTGTGCTTTCTTTAATTAGGTCCCTGAATTAATGTACAAACAGCACCATGTGTCAGAACCCTGCCCACGCAACTCCCAGACAGTCCAGGGTCAGTGGTGATCCAGGATCATGACGTCCACTGAGTCAACGGCATTTAGAAGTAGCCAGCAGTCCAGCCGGTCATATTGGCCACCATCACTGCGGTGTCTGTAGGGTTTTCTATGGTGAAAGCGTGATATACGTTTCCCCCGCCAAGCTTATTAGCTCCCCCCTGGGTGCAGTAAGTCCTGCAAGCAGTAGTCTGCTCTTCCGGGGCACAGTCTTGTTGTTTTCTGAGAGAAACTCCAGGTCAAGTGATGGTCACACCAGTCATCTTGGGGCCCCGTTGCCCCCGTTTGTCTCTCTGGAGGTGGAGTTGGAGGGCCTCCTCACTCGATGTCAGTGTGTCCACAGAGCGACACCTGCAACTTCAGGGCATGATGGGTGGTTAGGATCACCACGTGGGTTCCTTTTCCCTTAGGAGGGAGCTGGCCTTGTGGGCTGCTGATTTCTAGCTTTTTAGATACCCCAGTATCCTGGCCTGATGAGTCGGTGGGCAAAGCCCTTGGTGACCATTGTTTATCATACCTGAAGGGCATTCTTGTGTTGCTCCATTTCAAGTGGTCCCAGTTTTTGCACTGTCTCCAAGGGCAATTAACCTTTGACCGGGTATGTAAAGGTCAAAGGGTTTAGCTAAATTAGGGAGTTCCTGGGCAAGGGTCTAAATTGACTGCTCTTTCCATTCTTGAAAGGCTGCTTCTGGATTCTATTCAAAAGGATCATCATCTTTTCGTGTCAGTGTTTCAGGTTGAGGCCCAGCTATCAGACTGTTGTTAGGGATCCAGATGCAGAAAACCTTGGCCTCCCCAGGAACCCCTAAGCTGTCTTCTAGTTTTAGAAGAGGTAAGGCTGCAAATGGCTTCTTCCCTATCCTGGGATGCGTTTCTCCGAATATCTGTGAGAATGAAGCCCAGGCATGTCACCTGAGCCTGGGATATTTGAGCCTTTTTCTTGGACACCTTCTATCCTTTCTTGGCTAGGTAGTTCCGAGGCGTCTTTAGTAGGCCTGGCGATCAGAATGTCATCTGCATATTGAAGGAGTGTTCCCTTTTACAGAGGTAAAACGTTTAGGTCTTTAGTGGACATTTCCCCAATGATGGTGTGGGGATTTTTGAACCATTGGGGCAGGACGGCGCAGCATTATTGCTTTTGTTGCATGTTGTGTCCTGCCACTCACAAGCCAAAAATTCTTGTGACTCTGAGATGAATGGAATACAGAAGAAGGCATCATTGAAGTGTAATACAGAATGTCATGGCCTGGTGGATGGTAGAATGAGCAGCAGGGTGTAGGAAATAGGAGCTACTGGATGTATATCCTTGGTGGCTTCACTGACTGTCCTGATATCCTTTACCAGGTCTCCAGCAGCCCATGGGGCTCTCGTGGTCAGGCCAATCCCAGGATATGGAGATCACCTGGGCTGCATCCCCCACCCCACAGCCCACGGGGCTCTCGTGTTCAAGTCCCTCCCAGGGTATGGAGCTCACCTGTGCAGCTACCCAGCAGCCCATGGGGCTCTCCTAGTCAGGCCCTTCCCAGGATACAGAACTCCAATGGGCAGGTACCCCAGCAGGGCTGGACACACAGGAACTGTGCACATAGCCCACCTTGCAGAGAACCCCCAGCTCACCTGTCGCTCACAGCTGACACAGAACACCTCAGAGCAGGACTTGAACTAACAAACAGCAGCTCTGACAGGTCTGTGACCCTGGCTATCACTCTGTGCAGCCTCTCTCTGCCTGGTCTTCCAGACACTTCCACTGCAGCCAGGGCACCAGGCCTCTGTCTCCAGCCACCATCACTCCTCTCCCTGACTCCTGGGTTCCTCTCATTAGGATAGGGTCTTCTTGAAGTTGTTTTCCACTCATGGACCAGATAAAATGATAAGAAAACAAGCCGCAGCTGCAGCCCCTTGTCTAGCCTGACTCTCTAGGGCCCACACCTTTTCCTTGGGCCTGGCCCGTTTAGCAAGTTTCATTTTCTGCTACTGTGAGCCTCTGAGGAGTGAGGATTGGCTGATTTGGGCAGCCTGACACTGCCTGCCAACCCTCCCCAAGTGTGCCTGTGTTGAGGTCAATATAAACACCTCTCCAGTCAGCAAGAACCCCTGTAGCTGTGCCTGACGCCATATTCTCTGCCCCGTCAGCAGTTTCGGGGCTGAAGTGGTGGTAGGGAGTGAGGGGCCGTGGCTTTATGGGTGGCCCAGTGTGAGTGGGGCTCTGCTGGACTTTTCTCAGGAGTTGCTAGGCTGCCACCTGCTAAAGAAGAGGATGTGTCATCCATACCTGCCGCTGGATTTTCTCCCCAGGCAGAGGTGAGGAAGTAAAAAAGCAGTGTGGGCCGTGGCAGGAGGTGTATCTCAGGCAGGGAAATGGAAAGCTTCCAGAAGGTCATCTGGGGCCAGGACCATCCTGACTGGCCTGCAGGCACCAAGTCGGCCTGCGTGCTCTTGCTAGTGTGGCTCCACAGCCCTTCCTCTAGGCTTGCAAGTACTTGTACATATCCAGGTGTTTTACCTGGAAAGGGTGGGAAGAGTTCAGCTGCAGCAGGACTGGGGCTCAGCTCACATTTACTCACAGACGCCTCAACACAGTCCCCCAGCTTTGCAATGAGGATGCTCCTTGTGGGGGGGAGCGCTGCTGAGTGCATGGGAGACGATTTCCCACCTCTGACCAACTTAAGAATTTTTTACCACTGGAGCAAGTGCCCTGATACGATTTTCCTCTGTATCACTGGTGGGTTCTGTTTTTTTTTTTTTTTTTTCTTTTTATCTTTTTGGTTCATGGTAGATTTTATTAATTCCTCTTTTTTTTTGGAGATATAAACATGGAAATAATGCATTAATATAAAGATATCTATGTGAAGGGAAAAACTTTTTTTCTGTTTTATTTTATTAAAGGTTATTTATTTATTTTTATTTTTTTTAAATTTATTTATTTCTTTTATACAGCAGGTTCTTATTGGATATCTATTTTATACATATAAGTGTGCACATGTGAATCCTAGTCTCCCAATTCATCCCACCACCACCCTCACATGGTGTTCCCCCCTTGGTGTCCATATGTTTGTTCTCTACATCTGTGTCTCTATCTCTGCCCTGCAAACCGGTTCATCTGTATCATTTTTCTAGGTTCCACATATATGCATTAATATACAATATTTGTTTTTCTCTTTCTGACTTTCTTCACTCCGTATGACAGTCTCTAGATCCATCAAGGTCTCTACAAATGACCCAATTTCATTCCTATGTATGGCTGAGTAACATTCCATTGTATATATGTACCACGTCTTTATCCATTTGTCTGTCTGTGGTCACTTAGGTTGCTTTCATTACCTGGCTATTGTAAATAGTGCTGCAATGAACATTGTGGTGAATGTATCTTTTTGATTTATGGTTTTCTCTGGGTATATGCCCAGTAGTGGGATTGCTGGATTATATGGTAATTCTATTTTTAGTTTTTTAAGGAACCTCCATACTGTTCTCCATAGAGACTGTATCGATTTACATTCCCAACAATAGTGGAAGAAGGTTCCTTTTCTCCACACCCTCTCCAACATTTGTTGTTTGTAGATATTCTGATGATGTGATGTGATACCTCATTGTAGTTTCAATTTCCATTTCTCTAATAATTAGTGATGTTGAGCAGATTTTCATGTGCGTACTGGCCATCTCTATGTCTTCTTGGAAGAAATATCTATTTAGATCTTCTTCCATTTTTGTATTGGGTTGTTTGTTTTATTAATATTGAGCTGCATGAGCTTTTTATATATATTGGAGATTAATCATTTATCCATTGATTCGTTTGCAATTATTCTCTGCCATTCTGAGGGTTGTATTTTCACCTTGTTTGTGGTTTCCTTTGCTTTGCAAAAGCTTTTAAGTTTCATTATGTCCCATCTGTATAGTTTTCTTTTTTACTTCATTACTATAGGAGGTGGATCAAAAAAGATCTTGCTGTGATTTACGTCAGAGTATCCTTCGTAAGTTTTCCTCTCAGAGTTTTATACTGTCTGGTCTTACATTAAGGTCTCTAATTCATTTTGAATATATTTTTATGTATGGTGTTGGGGAGTGTTCTAATTTCATTCTTTTACATGTAGCTCTAGATATTTCCCAGCACCAATGATTGAAGAGACTGTCTTATCTCCATTGTATAGTCTTGCTTCCTTTGTCATAGATTAGTTGATCATAGGTGTGTAGGTTTATCCCTGGGCCTTCTTTCTTTTTTTTTTTTTCCTTTTACACGTTTATTGGAGTATAATTGCTTTACAATGGAGTGTTCCTTTCTGCTGTATAACAAAGTGAATCAGCTATACATATACAAATATCACCAGATCCCCTCCCTCTTGCATCTCCCTCCCACACTCCATATCCCACACCTTTATGTGGTCACAAAGCACCGAGCTGATCTCCCTGTTCTATGTGGCTGCTTCCCAGTAGCTATCGGTGTTACATTTGGTAATGTATTTACGTCCATGCCACTCTCTCACTTCGTCCCAGCTTACCCATCCCCCTTCCGGTGTCCTCAAGTCCTTTCTCTGTGTCTGTGTCCTTAATCCTGTTCTGCCACTAGGTTCTTCAAAATCTTTTTTTTTCTTCATTAGATTCCGTATATCTCTGTTAACATACAGTATTTGTTTTTCCCTTTCTGACTTACTTCACTGTGTAGGACAGATTCTAAGTCCATCCACCTCAGTACAAATAACTCAGTTTTGTTTCTTTTTATGGCTGAGTAATATTCTATTGTATATATGTGCCAGATCTTCTTTATCCATTCATCTGTCGATGGACACTTAGGTTGCTTCCATGTACTGGCTATTGCAAATAGAGCTGCAATGAACATTTTTGTACATAACTCTTTTTGAATTATGGTTTTCACAAGGCAAATGTCCAGTAGTTGGATTGTTGTGTCATATGGTACTTCTATTGTTAGTTATTTAAAGGACCCTCCGTACTGTTCTCCCTAGTGCCCATATCAATTTACATTCCCACCCACAGTGCAAGTGTGTTCCCTTTTCTCCAATAAAGGCCTCTCCAGCGTTTATTGTTTTGTAGATTTTTTTGATGATTGCCACTCTGACTGCTGTGAGGTGATACCTCAGGGTAGTTTTGATTTGCATTTCTCTAATGATTAGGGATGTTCAGCATCCTTTCATGTGTTTCTTGGTAATCTGTATATCTTCTTTGGAGAAATGTCTATTTAGGTCTTCTGCCCGTTTTTGGATTGGGTTGTTTGTTTTTGTGATATTGAGCTACATGAGGTGCTTGTAAAGTTAGGAGATTAATCCTTTGTCAATTGCTTCATTTGAAAATATTTTCTCCCATTCTGAGGGTTGTTTTTGCATCTTGTTTATGTTTTCCTGTACTGCGTAAAAGCTTTTAAGTTTCATTAGGTCCCATTTGTTGATTTCTGTTTTTATTTCCATTTCTCTAACTGGTGGGTCAAAAAGGATCTTGCTGTGATTTATGTCATAGAGTGTTCTGCCTATGGTTTCCTCTAAGTGTTTTATAGTGTCTGGTGTTTTATTTAGATCTCTAATCAATTTAGAGATTATATTTGTGTATGGTGTTATGGAGTGTTCTAATTTCATTCTTTTATGTGTAGGGGTCCAGTTTTTCCAGCACCAATTACTGAAGAGACTGTCTTTTCTCCATTGTATATCCTTAGCTCCTTTGTCATAGATGAGATAGCCATAGGTATGTAGGTTTATCTCTGGGCTTTCTGTCCTGTTCCATTGATCTGTGTTTATGCCAATCTACATACACTTGATTCCATTATGGAGACATATAAATACATAGGTTTCAAGGTTATTAACAGTCAGATATATTCCTCTTCAGTGAATAGGGTGTTTTGTGTCCAGTTCACTGAGAAAGGAGTAGGTCTTGTCTATTACATATTTGGTATATGGAATGGGATCTGTGCTAATTTCAAACTCTGCTTTTACACATCACCCCATGTCACCTTTCCCCTTAAGGAGGCATAAGTGTGTTTTCTAAATGTGTAACTCTGTTCTCTTTTGAAATTCAGTTCATGTGTGGCCATGTTTACATTTCCTCTATAAGTGATATATTACAATAAGTTTATTTTCCTTTGTGGCTCATTTCACTTAGCATCATCATACCTAAAGCCACTCATTATGCTGCTATTGGCCTAATGACATTGATTTTATGTCTGAGTGACATTCCATTGTATATAAGTACCACAACATCTGTATCCATTTTTTTTCTTTTACTGGGATATTTAAAGTGTACCGAAGTCGAGGTTCTTGTAAACAGAGCAGCCCTAAACTTTGGGCTGGCTGTGTGTTGTGGATTTTTAGTTTTCCCAAAATACACGCCCATGAGTGGAAGTGTGCTATGCTCTGTAGCTCTGTTTTAGAAAACAACATACAGTTCTCCAGAGAGGATGTTGGCAATTTACATCCTGTCCATTGGCGTAACCAGGCTCCCTTTTCTCCATGGCTTGTCCTGCATTTGTGGTTTTTACACTATTTGTGGATGTCCCTTTTGACTGGAGGTAAGGGACACTTCTCTGTAGTGTGGATTTGCAATGCCTGATGGCTTGCTTGGCCAAGAAGGGCATATGCATTTTTTCCCGAATATATTCAAGAAAATACACATAGTCCCTTTTCAGCCAAGGGCAACATTGTCGAAATTCTGTCGCTTTTCATGTGCTTTAAAGGCGACTCCAATCTACCTCTTGAAATCCGTTTCCTTCAATTCTGCCTTGCATTCAAATCCTCTTCACTGCCTTACCTCAGTATATTTCTGGATGATAGTTGTCCTTTATAACTCTGCAAGTTTGTGAATTGCTGTGCCCCTGATTTCCATTTTTCAACTCGCCTATTTGTGAGCTGGCTGCAATACCGCAGGATGGCTTTAGGCCCTAGTCTGGTTCCGGGGCTTCAGGCTGAGCCTTTGGTTAATTCTTCTTCCTGATGGGAAACTAGAGTAACATGTGCCCATCCAAACACCTACAGCTAATCTCTCAATTATTTCACCTCTTCCTGTTCATCTGCTGCACAATTTGCAAACTGTGCATAACAGGATGGTAAAGACGCTGACACTCAATGTGGGGAGATTTTTAGTAATGCAGATGGAATGGCGAAGCCGAGCACGACAAAAGGAAAAATGAGGTACCTTTTAGAAAACTTTCCCAATTACACAGTGTACCATCCACTGGTTTTCCCATGCATGATTTAACTGTAGGAGGATTCCCTTACACCTGGAGAGTTGGGGCCACTAGAATGGGTAGCACACAGTATTGCTCTAAGAGGTGTTCTTTTGTTCACACAACCTCAGAAATCTTGTCCGCCCCAAGTGTCCAGTCTTATGTCTCATCCAGCTGTGGGTGTAAAGGTGGTCAGTCTAGCTTGCATCACAGGCCCTGAAAGTAATTTTTAAGACTTTCTCTCTGTTTTTGCATTTTGCTTTTGAAATTTATTTTTATAAGTGGGTTTAACTGAATTTCAGTGCTGTGTTCATGCCGTTATACACACACATGATTCCTTTATGGAGACATGAGAATACATATGTTTTAAAATTCTTAGAGTCATATATATTCCTCAGAAATGAATAATGGTTTTTGAGTCCAGTTCATTATGCCGGGAGTGGGTGTGTTCTATTAAATACTTGGTTTATGTAACGGTATGTGTGCTAATTTAAAACTGTGGTTTTATGCATCACCTCACCTCGCCTTTCCCATTAAGCAGGAAGAAGATTCTTTTCTAAATGTGTGACTCTGTTGTGTTTCTAATTCATTTCATGTGTAGTCATGTATACACTCCCACTATGAGTGATATCTTATGATAAGACTCGTTACTCTGTTATCTTTCCTAAATCAGTTCATGTGTAGCCATGTTTTCAGGACCTTCATAAGTGATATCTTATGATAAGTTTCTTTTTCTGTGTGACTTATTTCACTTAGAATCATCGTACCTGAGACCACTCATTTTACTGCTACTGGCCTTATGACATTAATGTCATGGCTGAGGGATATTCCATCGTACGTAAGTACCACAATTTCTTGAATCATTTTTGTCTTTCCTGGGATATTTAAGGTGTACCCAAGTTGAGGTTCTTGTAAGCAGTGCAGCCCTAAATTTGGGCATGGATGTGTCTTATCGATTTTCAGTTTTCCAAAGGTATATTCCCTAGACGGGAACTGCCCTTTGATTTTTAGCTCTGTTGTTTATTTGATATAGGGAACACAATGCACTATTCCAGAGAGGTAGTTGGCAATTTATATCCTGCCCTTTAGACTAACAAGGTTCACGTATCTCCAGGGCCTATCTTGACTTTCTGGTTTCTACAAATTTTTCGGATATCACTTTTGACCTGTGGGATGTGATCTTTCTTTTAGTGAAGATTTGCATTGCCCGCTTGCTTGCTTGGCCAAAAAGTGCATATGCTTTCTTTCCTGAATATATTCAGGATAAAACACATACGCCCTTTTTGGCCAAGTGCATCACTGTCGAAGTTGTGCCCTTCTTCCTGTGCTTCAAAGTCGATTCCAATGTACTTCATGAAATCTGTATCCTGTTATTCTGCCTCATTTACAAATCTGCCTCATTGCCTTCCCTCAATAGATTTTTGGACGATAGTTGTCCTTTATTACTCTGCCAATTTGTGAATTGCTGTGCCCCTGAGCTCCATTTTTCAGCTCGCTTTTTTGTGATCTGACCGCAAATCCACAATTTTGGTTCAGGACTTATACTCGTTCCTACAGGCAGGCTGAGACTTTGGTAAATTCTTCTTCCTGATGGGAAATTAGAGTGACATGTGCCCGTCCAAATGCCTACCAACTACTCTCTAATTGGTTCTCCCTCTTCCCTTTCATCCTCTGCCAAATTGGTAACCTGTGCGAACCAGGAAGTTAAAGGGGATGTCTGTCCAAGTAGGGATATTGATAGTAAAGCAGTTAAAAGGTCAAACCGGAGCACCAGGAGAGGGACTATTCGTTGAGTTTTAGATACCATTCGTATCCACAGTGTGTCCATTCTCTAGGATTCCCGTACATGTTATAGCTCTAGTAATAATCCCTTCAACCAGGAGAGTTGGGACCAATGCAATATGGGCAATGCATTATTGCTTTAAAGGGTCTTCATTGGCTCACCCAATCTCACCAATCCTCTCAATAACAAGTATCCAGCCATAAGACACATCCAGCTGTCATTGTAGATATGGTCATTCCAGGTTTCATCAGAGCCCCTGAAGGAATTGTAAAGAATTTCCCTGTTTTTGTTTTGTTTTTGAAATTCCTTTTTATAGTGGGTTTGAGCTGATTCTCACGGCCATGTTTATGCCAGTCGAGACACACTTGAATCCCTTAAGGACACATTTCAATACATAGGTTTTAAGATTTTACTAATCAGATATATTCCTCTGCAGGGAATATGGGGTGTTGAGTCCCTTTCACTGAGGAAGGTGTAGGTCTTGTCTATTCCCTATTAGGGATTTGGATTGGTACCTGTACTAATATCAATCTCTGGTTTTATGCATCACCCCACCTCTCCTTCCCCCTTGAGCAGGCATAAGTGTTTTCTAAATGTGAGACTCTTCTCTTTCCTAACTCAGTTCATGTATAGCCATGTTTACAGGTTCTTCATAAGTGATATCTTATGATAAGTTTCTTTTTTTGTGTGACTTATTTCACTTAGAATCATCGTACCTGAATCCACTCATTTTGCTCCTACTGGTCTTAAGACATTGATTCCATGGCTGAGGGATATTCCATCGTACGTAAGTACCACAATTTTTTGAACCATTTTTATATTTCATGGGATAATTAAGGTGTACCCAAGTTGAGCTTCTTGTAAGCAGTGCAGCCCTAAATATTGGGATGTCTCTGTCTTATTGATTTTCAATTTTCCCAAGGTATATTCCCTAGACTGGAAGTGCCCTTGGCTCTGTAGCTCTGTTGTTTACTTGTTTTAGGGAACACAATGCACTCCTTCAGAGAGGCAGTTGGCAATTTACATCCCGGCCATCAGCATAACAAGGCTCCCTGTTCTCCAGGACCTGTCTTGCCTTTCTGATTTTTAAATATTTTGCGGATGTCCCTTTTCACAGGTGGGAAGTGATACTTCTTAGTAGTGCAGATTTGCATTGCCTGCTTGCTTGCTTGGCCAAAAAGGGCGTATGCGTTTTCTCCTGAATATATTCAGGAGAAAACACATACGCCCTTTTTGGCCAAGTGCATTATTGTAGAAGTTGTGCCCCTCTTCCTGTGTTTAAAGATGATTCCAACGCACCTCTTGAAATCTTTTTTTTGCTATTCTGCCTCGCATTGATGGCCGCCTCGTTGCGTTCCCTCACTAGATTTTTGGATGATAGTTGTCTTTATTACTCTGCCAGTTTGTGAATTGCTGTGCCCCTGAGGTCCATTTTTCAACTCGATTTTTTTGAGCTGAAGGCAAGTCCAAAATTTTGGTTCAGGAACTATACTGGTTCCTGGTGGGTGGCTGAGACTTTGGTTAATTCTTCTTCCTGGCAGGAAATCAGAGTGACATATGCCCCTCCAAATGTCTAACAACTACTCTTTCATTGGTTCTCCCTCTTCCCTTTCATCCTCTGCCAAATTGGCAACCTGTGTGAAACAGCAGGTTAAAGGGGCTGTCTCTCCAAGTTGGGAGATGGATAGTAAAGCACTTGGAAACTAAAACCGGAACAGCAGGAGAGGGACTATTAGTTGAGGTTTAAAAACCTTTTGTATTCACAGTGTGTCCATTCTCTAGGTTTCCCGTACATGTTATAGCTGAAGTAATATTCCCTTCAACCTGGAGAGTTGGGACCCATGGAATGGGTGCCACACATTATTGCTTTAAAGGGTCTGCATTTCCTTACACAATCTCATCTATCGTCTCACACCCAAGTGTCCAGCCTTATGCCACATCCAGCTCTCGTTGTAGATAGGGTCATTCCAGATTTCATCAGAGACCCTGAAGGAATTGTAAAGAATTTCCCTGTTTTGTTGTTTTGTTTTTGAAATTCCTTTTTATAGTGGGTTTGAGCTGATTCTCACTGCCATGTTTATTCCAGTCTAGACACACTTGTTTCCCTTATGGAAACATATCAATACATAGGTTTTAAGATTCTTACTAGTAAGATATATTCCTCTGCGGGGAATATGGGGTGTTGAGTCCCTTTCACTGAGGAAGGTGTAGGTCTTGTCTATTCCATATTAGGTTTTTGGAATGGTACATGTGCTTGTATCAAATTCTGGTTTTATGCATCACCCCACCTCTCCATCACCCTTAAGCAGGCATAAGATTGTTTTCTAAATGTGAGACTCTGTTCTCTTTCCTAACTCAGTTCATGTGTAGCCATGTTTACAGGATCTTCATAAGTGATATCTTATGATAAGTTTCTTTTTCTATGTGACTTATTTCACTTAGAATCATCGTACCTGAATCCACTCATTTTGCTGCTACTGGTCTTATGACATTGATTTCATGGCTGAGGGATATTCCATCGTACGCATATACCACAATTTTTTGAACCATTTTTATCTTCCTTGGGATATTTAAGGTGTACCCAAGTTGAGGTTCTTGTAAGCAGTGCAGCCCTAAATTTGTGGGTGGCTCTGTCTTACTTATTTTCAGTTTTCCCAAGGTATATTCCCTAGACTGGAAGTGCCCTTGTCTGTAGCTGTCTTGTTTACTTGTTTTAGAGAACACAATGCACTCATCCAGATAGGCAGTTGGCAATTTACTTCCCGTCCATCAGCATTACAAGGCTCCAAGTTCTCCAGGGAATGTCTTGTCTTTCTCGTTTTTACACATTTTGTGGATGTCCATTTTGACCGGTAGGAAGTGATACTTCTTTGTAGTTCAGATTTGCATTGCCCGGTTACTTGCTTGGCAAATAATGGCGTATGCGTTTTCTCCTGAATATATTCAAGAGAAAACGCCTATGCTCTTTTTGACCAAGTGCATCATTGTCGAAGTTTTGCCCCTCTTCCTTTGCTTTACAGGTGATTCCAACATACCTCATGAAATCTGTTTCCTGCTATTGTGCCTCGCTTTCAAGTCCGCATCAGAGCCTTCCTTCAAAAGATTTTTGGGCGATAGTTGTCCTTTATTATTCTGCCAGTTTGTGAATTGCTGTGCCCCTGAGCTCCATTGCTCAACTCGTTTTCTGTGAGCTGACCGCAAGTCCAAAATTTTGGTTCAGGACCTATACTGGTTCCTGGTGGGTGACTGAGACTTCGGTTAATTCTTGTTCCTGCCGGGCAATTATAGTTACATGTGCCCATCCAAATGCCTAACAGCTACTCTCTCATTGGTTCTCCCTCTTCCCTTTCATCCTCTGCCAATTTGGCAACCTGTGTGAACCAGGAGGTTAAAGGGCCTGTCTCTCCAAGTTGGGTGATTGATAGTAAAGCAGTTGGAGAGTGAAACCGGAGCAGCAGAAGAGGGACTATTAGTTGAGTTTTAGAAAACTTTCGTATTCACAGTCTTTCCATTCTCTAGGTTTCACGTTCCTGTTATAGCTGTAGTAATATTAACTACAACCTGTTGAGTTGGGACCCATGGAATGGAGCCCACACATTATTGCTATAAATGGTCTGCGTTTGCTCACCCAATCTCACCAATCCTCTCAGTCCCATGTGTCCAGCCTTATGCCACATCCCCTGTCGTTGTAGATAGGGTCATTACATGTTTCATCATATACCCTGAAGGAATTGTATAGAATTTACCTTTTCTTTTGTTTTTGAAATTCCTTTTTATAGTGGGTTTGAGCTGATTCTCGCTGCCATCTTTATGCCAGTCTACACACACTTGATTCCCTTACGGAGACATATTACTACATAGGTTTTAAGTTTCTTACTAGTCGGATATATTCCTCTGTGGGAAATATGGGATTTTGAGTCCCTTTCACTGAGGAAGGTGTAGGTCTTGTCTATTCCATAGTTGCTTTTTGGAACGGTACCTGTGCTTATATCAAACTCTGGTTTTATGCATCACCCCACCTCTCCTTCCCCCTTAAGCAGGCATAAGAGTGTTTTCTAAATGTGAGACTCTGTTCTCTTTCCTAACTCAGTTCATGTGTAGCCATGTTTACCGGATCTTCATAAGTGATATCTTATGATAAGTTTCATTTTCTGTGTGACTTATTTCACTTAGAATCATCGTACCTGAATCCACTCATTTTGCTGCTACTGGTCTTATGACATTGATTTCATGGCTGAGGGTTATTCCATCGTACGTAAGTACCACAATTTTTTGAACCATTTTTATATTTCCTGGGATACTTAAGGTGTACCCAAGTTGAGGTTCTTGTAAGCAGTGCAGGCCTAAATTTTGTGGTGGCTCTGTCTTATTGATATTCAGTTTTCCCAAGGTATATTCCCAAGACTCGAAGAGCACTTGGCTCTGTACCTCTGTTGTTTACTTGTTTTAGAGAACACAGTGCACTCCTCCAGAGAGGCAGTTGGCAATTTACATCCCGCCCATCAGCATAACAAGGCTCCCTGTTCTCCAGGGCCTCTCTTGCCTTTCTGGTTTTTACACATTTTGTGGATGTCCCTTTTGACTGGTGGGAAGTAGTACTTCTTTGTAGTGCAGTTTTGCATTGCCCGCTTGCTTGCTTGGCCAAAAAGGTCATATGCGTTTTCTCCTGAATATATTCAGGAGAAAACGCATACGCACTTTTTGGCCAAGTGCATCATTGTCGAAGTTTTGCCCCTCTTCCTGTGCTTTAAAGGTGATTCCAAAGTACCTCTTGAAATCGGTTTCCTGCTATTCTGCCTCGCTTTCAGGTCTGCCTCGTTGCCTTCCCTCAACAGATTTTTGGACGATAGTTGCCCTTTATTACTCTGCCAGTTTGTGAATTGCTCTGCCACATAGCTCCATTTTTTAACTCGTTTTTTTGTGAGCTGAACGCAAGTCCAATATTTTGGTTCAGTGCCAATACTTGTTTTCCGTGGGTGGCTGAGACTTTGGTTAATTCTTCTTCCCGGGAAAGAAGAGTGACATGTCCCCGTCCAAATGCCTAACCGCTACTCTCTCATTAGTTCTCCCTCTTCCCTTTCATCCTTTGCCAAATTGGCAACCTGAGTGCACCAGGAGCTTAAAGGTGCTGTCTCTCCATGTTTGGAGATTGATAGTAAAGCAGTTGGAAAGCCAAACCGGAGCACCAGGAGAGGGACTATTTGTTGAGTTTTAGAGACCTTTCGTATTCACAGTGTGTCCATTCTCTAGGTTTCCCGTACATATTATAGCTGTAGTAATATTCCCTTACCCCTGGAGAGTTGGGACTCATGGAATGGGTGCCATGCATTATTGCTTTAAAGGGTCTGCATTTGCTCACCCAATCTCACCAATCCTCTCAGTCCCATGTTTCCAGCCTTATGCCACATCCAGCTGTCATTGTAGATAGGGTCATTCCAGGTTTCAACAGAGACACTGAAGGAATTGTAAAGAATTTTCCTGTTTTTTTTATTTTCTTTTTGAAATTCCTTTTTATAGTGGGTTTGAGCTGATTCTCACTACCATGTTTATGCCAGTCTAGACATTTGATTTCCTTACAGAGACATATCAAACATAGGTTTAAGATTCTTACTAGTCATATATATTCCTCTGCGGGAAATATGGGATTTTGAGTTCCTTTCACTGGGGAAGGTGTAGGTCTTGTCTATTCCATAGTTGGTTTTTGGAACGGTACCTGTGCTTATATCAAACTCTGTTTTTATGCATCACCCCACCTCTCCTTCCCCCTTAAGCAGGCATAAGTGTGTTTTATAAATGTGAGACTCTGTTCTCTTTCCTAACTCAGTTCATGTGTAGCCATGTTTACAGGATCTTCATAAGTGATATCTTATGATAAGTTTCTTTTTCTGTGTGACTTATTTCACTTAGAATCATCGTACCTGAATCCACTCATTTTGCTGCTACTGGTCTTATGACATTGATTTGATGGCTGAGAGATATTCCATCGTACGTAAGTACCACAATTTTTTGAAAAGTTTTTATATTTCCTGGGATATTCAATGTGTATCCAAGTTGAGGTTCTAGTAAGCAGTGCCGGCCTAAATTTTGGGGTGGCTCTGACTTATTGATTTTCAGTTTTCCCAAGGTATATTCCCTAGACTGGATGTGCCCTTGTCTCTGTAGCTCTGTTGTTTACTTGTTTAGGGAACACAATGCACTCCTCCAGAGAGGCAGTTGGCAATTTACATCCCGCCCATCAGCATAACAAGGCTCCCTGTTCTCCAGGGCCTGTCTTGCCTTTGTGAATATTACACATTTTGTGGATATCCATTTTGAGCGGTGGGAAGTGATAATTCTTTGTAGTGCAGATTTGCATTGCACACTTGCTTGCTTGGCCAAAAAGGGCGTATGCGTTTTCTCCTGAATATATTAAGGACAAAACTCATATACACTTTTTGGCCAAGTGCATCATTGTCGAAGTTGTGCCCCTCTTCCTGTGCTTTAAAGGTGATTCCAACGTACCTCTTGAAATCTCTTTCCTGCTATTGTGCCTCACATTCAAGTCCGCCTCGTTGCCTTCCCTCAACAGATTTTTTGATGATAGTTGGTCTTTATTACTCTGCCAGTTTGTGAATTGCTTTGCCCCATAGCTCCATTTTTTAACTCGTTTTTTGTGAGCTGAACGCAAGTCCAATATTTTGGTTGAGGACATATACTGGTTCCCGGTGGGTGGCTGAGACTTTGGTTAATTCGTCTTCCTCCCAGGAAATAAGAGTGACAGTTGCCCTTCCAAATGGCTAACAGCTACTCTCTCATTGGTTCTCCCTCTTCCCTTTCATCCTTTGCCAAATTGGCAACCTGTGCGAACCAGAAGGTTAAAGGTGCTGTCTCTCCAAGTTGGGAGATTGATAGTAAAGCAGTTGGAAAGTCAAACTGGGGCACCAGGAGAGGGACTATTCGTTGAGTTTTAGAAAACTTTCGTATTCACAGTGTTTCCATTCTCTAGGTTTCCCGTACATGTTATAGCTCTAGTAATATTCCCTTCAACCTGGAGAGTTAGGAGCCATGGAAAGGGTGCCATGCATTATTGCTTTAAAGGGTCTGCATTTGCTCACCCAATCTCACCAATCCTCTCAGTCCCAGACTTATGCCACATCCAGCTGTCATTGTAGACAGGGTCATTCCACGTTTCATCAGAGACCCTGAAGGAATTGTAAAGAATTTCCCTGTTTTTTTTCGTTTGTTTTTGAAATTCCTTTTTATAGTGTGTTTGAGCTGATTCTCGCTTCCATGTTTATGCCAGTCTAGACTCACTTGATTCCCTTATGGAGACATATCAATACATAGGTTTTAAGATTCTTACTAGTCAGATATATTTCTCTGCGGGAAATATGGGGTTTTGAGTCCCTTTCACTGAGGAAGGTATAGGTAGGTCTTGTCTATTACATAGTTGGTTTTTGGAACGGTTCCTGTGCTTATATCAAACTCTGGTTTTATGCATCACCCACCTCTCCTTCCCCCTTAAGCAGGCATAAGCGTGTTCTTTAAATGTGAGTCTCTCTTCTCTTTCCTAACTCAGTTCATGTGTAGCCATGTTTACAGGATCTTCATAAGTGATATCTTATGATAAGCTTCGTTTTGTGTGTGACTTATTTCAATTAGAATCATCGTACCTGAATCCACTCATTTTGCTGCTACTGGTCTTATGACATTGTTTTCACAGCTGAGGGATTTTCCATCGTATGTAGGTACCACAATGTTTTGAACCATTTTTATATTTCCTGGGATATTTAAGGTGTACCCAAGTTGAGGTTCTTGTAAGCAGTGCAGCCCTAAATTTAAGGGTGGCTCTGTCTTATTGATTTTCAGTTTTCACAAGGTATATTCCCTAGACTGGAAGTGCTTTTGGCTCTGTATCTCTGTTGATTACTTGTTTTAGGGAACACAATGCGCTCCTCCAGTGAGGCAGTTGTCAGTTTACATCCCGCCCATCAGCATTACAAGGCTCCCTGTTTTCCAGCGCCTGTCTTGCCTTTCTGGTTTTTACACATTTTGTGGATGTCCCTTTTGACCGGTGGGAAGTGATACTTCTTTGTAATGCAGATTTGCATTGCCCGCTTGCTTGCTTGGCCAAAAAGGGCGTATGCGTTTTCTCCTGCATATATTCAGGAGAAAATGCATATGCCCTTTTTGGCCAAGTGCATCATTGTCGAAGTTGTGTCCCTCTTCCTGTGCTTTACAGGTGATTCCAACGTACCTCTTGAAATCTGTTTCCTGCTATTCTGCTTCGCTTTCAAGTCCGCCTAGTTGCCTTCCCTCAATAGATTTTTGGATGATAGTTGTCCTTTATTACTTTGCCAGTTTGTGAATTGCTGTACACTTGAGCTCCATTTTTCAACTCGTTTTTTGTGAGCTGAACGCATGTGCAAAATTTTGGTTCAGGACCTATACTGATTCCCGGAGGGTGTTTGCAACTTTGGTTAATTCTTTTTCCTGGCCGGAAATTAGAGTGACATATGCCCGTCCAAATGCCTAACAGCTACTCTCTCATTGGTTCTCCCTCTTCCATTTCATCCTCTGCCAAATTGGCAACCTGTGAGAACCAGCAGGTTAAAGGGGCTGTCTCTCCAAGTTGGGAGATTGATAGTAAAGCAGTTGGAAAGTCAAACTGGAGCACCAGGAGAGGGAATATTCGTTGAGTTTTACAAACTTTTCGTATTCACAGTGTGTCCATTCTCTAGGATTCCCGTACATGTTATAGCTGTAGTAATATTCCCTTCAACCTGGAGAGTTGGGACCCATGGAATGGTTGTCATGCATTATTGATTTCACGGGTCTGCATTTGCTCACCCAATCTCAACAATCCCCTCAGTCCCAAGTGTCCAGCCTTATGAAACATCCACCTGTCATTGTAGACAGGGTCATTCCACGTTTCATCAGAGACCCTGAAGGAATTGTAAAGAATTTCCCTGTTTTTTTGTTTTGTTTTTGAAATTCCTTTTTATAGTGGGTTTGAGCTGATTCTCGCTGCCATATTTATGCAAGTCTAGACACACTTGATTCCCTTACGGAGACATATCAATACATAGGTTTTAAGATTCTTACTAGTCAGATATATTCCTCTGCGTGAAATATGGGGTTTTGAGTCCCTTTCACTGAGGAATGTATAGGTAGGTCTTGTCTATTCCATAGTTGGTTTTTGGAACGGTATTTGTGCTTATATCAAACTCTGGTTTTATGCATCACCCCACCTCTCCTTCCCCCTTAAGCAGGCATAAGACTGTTTTCTAAATGTGAGACTCTGTTCTCTTTCCTAACTCAGTTCATGTGTAGCCATGTTTACAGGATCTTCATAAGTGATATCTTATGATAAGCTTCATTTTCTGTGTGACTTATTTCACTTAGAATCATCGTACCTGAATCCACTCATTTTGCTGCTACTGGTCTTATGACATTGATTTCATGGCTGAGGGATATTCCATCGAACGTAAGTACCACTATGTTTTGAACCATTTTTATATTTCCTGGGATATTTAAGGTGTACCCAAGTTGAGGTTCTTGTAAGCAGTACAGCCCTAAATTGGAGGGTGGCTCTGTCTTATTGATTTTCAGTTTTCCCAAGGTATATTCCCTATACTGGAAGTGCCCTTGGCTCTGTAGCTCTGTTGATTACTTCTTTTAGGGAACTCAATGCACTCCTCCAATGAGGCAGTTGGCAATTTACATCCCGCCCATCAGCATTACAAGGCTCCCTGTTCTCCAGGGCCTGTCTTGCCTTTGTGGATTTTACACATTTTGTGGATGTCTCTTTTGACCGGTGGGAAGTGATACTTCTTTGTAGTGCAGATTTGCATTGCCTGCTTGCTTGCTTGGCCAAAAAGGGCATACGCGTTTTCTCCTGCATATATTAAGGAGAAAATGCACACGCCCTTTTTGGCCAAGTGCATCATTGTCAAAGATGTGCCCCTCTTCCTGTGCTTTACAGGTGATTCCAACGTACCTCTTGAAATCTGTTTCCTGCTATTCTGCTTCGCTTTCAAGACTGCCTCGTTGCCTTCCCTCAACAGATTTTTGGATGATAGTTGTCCTTTATTTCTTTGCCAGTTTGTGAATTGCTGTGCCCTTGAGCTCCATTTTTCAACTCGCTTTTTGTGAGCTGAACGCATGTCCAAATATTGGTTCAGGACCTATATTGGTTCCCAGTGGGTGGTTGCAACTTTGGTTAATTCTTCTTCCTGCCGGGAAATTAGAGCGACATATGACCATCCAAATGCCTAACAGCTACTCTCTCATTGGTTCTCCCTCTTCCCTTTCATCCTCTGCCAAATTGGCAAACTGTGAGAACCAGGAGGTTAAAGGGGTTGTCTCTCCAAGTTGGGAGATTGATAGTAAAGCAGTTGGAATGTGAAACTGGAGCACCAGGAGAGGGACTATTCGTTGAGTTTTAGAAACCTTTCATATTCACATTGTGTCCATTCTCTAGGTTTCCCGTACATGTTATAGCTGTAGTAGTATTCCCTTCAACCTGGAGAGTTGTGACCCATGGAGTGGGTGCCATGCATTATTGCTTTAAAAGGTCTGCATTTGCTCACCCAATCTCACCAATCCTCTCAGTCCCAAGTGTCCAGACTTATGCCACATCCAGCTGTCATTGTAGACAGGGTCATTCCACGTTTCATCAGAGACCCTGAAGGAATTGTAAAGAATTTCCCTGTTTTTTTGTTTTGTTTTTGAAATTCCTTTTTATAGTGGGTTTGAGCTGATTCTCTCTGCCATGTTTATGCCAGTCTAGACACACTTGATTCCCTTACAGAGACATATGAATACATAGGTTTTAAGATTCTTACTAGTCAGATATATTCCTCTGTGGGAAATATGGGGTTTTGAGTCCCTTTCACTGAAGAAGGTATAGGTAGGTCTTGTCTATTCCATAGTTGGTTTTCGGAACGGTACCTGTGCTTATATCAAACTCTGGTTTTATGCATCACCCCACCTCTCCTTCCCCTGTAAGCAGGCATAAGAGTGTTTTCTAAATGTGAGAATCTGTTCTCTTTCCTAACTCAGTTCATGTGTAGCCATGTTTACAGGATCTTCATAAGTGATATCTTATGATAAGCTTCTTTTTCTGTGTGACTTATTTCACTTAGTATCATCGTACCTGAATCCACTGATTTTGCTGCTACTGGTCTTATGACATTGATATCGTGTCTGAGGGATATTCCTTCGAACGTAAGTACCACAATTTTTTGAACCATTTTTATATTTCCTGGGATATTTAAGGTGTACTCAAGTTGAGGTTCTTGTAAGCAGTGCAGCCCTAAATTTGAGGGTGGCTCTGTCTTATTGATTTTCAGTTTTCCCAAAGTATATTCCCTAGACTGGAAGTGCCCTTGGCTCTGTAGCTCTGTTGTTTACTTGTTTTAGGGAACACAATGCACTCCTCCAGTGAGGCAGTTGGCAATTTACATCCCGCCCATCAGCATAACAAGGCTCTCTGTTCTCCAAGGCCTGTGTTGCCTTTCTGGTATTTACACATTTTGTGGATGTCCATTTTGACAGGTGGGAAGTGATACTTCTTTGTAGTGCAGATTTGCATTGACTGCTTGCTTGCTTGGCCAAAAAGGGCGTATGCGTTTTCTCCTGCATATATTCAGGAGAAAACGCATACGCCCTTTTTGGCCAAGTGCATCATTGTCGAAGTTGTGCCCCTCTTCCTGTGCTTTACAGACGATTCCAACATACCTCTTGAAAATTTTTTCCTTCTATTCCGCCTCACTTTCATGTCCGCTTTGTTGCCTTCCCTCAACAGATTTTTGGATGAGAGTTGTCCTTTATTACTCTGCCAGTTTTTGAATTGTTGTGCCCTTCAGCTCCATTTTTCAACTCGTTTTTTGTGAGCTGAACGGATGTCCAAAATTTTGGTTCAGGACCTATACTGGTTCCCGGTGGGTGGCTGCAACTTTGGTTAATTCTTCTTCCTGCCGGGAAATTACAGTGACATATGCCCGTCCAAATGCCTAACAGCTACTCTCTCATTGGTTCTCCCTCTTCCCTTTCATCCTCTGCCAAATTGGCAACCTGTGAGAACCAGGAGATTAAAGGGGCTGTCTCTCCAAGTTGGGAGATTGATAGTAAAGCACTTGGAAAGTCAAACCGGAGCACCAGGAGAGGGACTATTCGTTGAGTTTTAGAAACCTTTCGTATTCACAGTGTGTCCATTCTCTAGGTTTCCCATACATGTTATATCTGTAGTAATATTCCCTTCAACCTGGAGAGTTGGGACCCATGGAATGTGTGCCATGCATTATTGCTTTAAAGGGTCTGCATTTGCTCACCTAATCTCACCAGTCTTCTCAGTCCCAAGTGTCCAGCCTTATGCTACATCCAGCTGTCATTGTAGACAGGGTCATTCCACGTTTCATCAGAGACCCTGAAGGAATTGTAAAGAATATCCATGTTTTTTTGTTTTGTTTTTGAAATTCCTTTTTATAGTGGGTTTTAGCTGATTCTCGCTGCCATGTTTATGCCAGTCTACACACACTTGATTCCCTTACGGAGAAATATCAATACATAGGTTTTAAGATTCTTAGTAGTCAGATATATTCCTCTGCGGGAAATATGGGATTTTGAGTCCCTTTCAGTGAGGAATGTATAGGTAGGTCTTGTCTATTCCATAGTTGGTTTTTAGAATGGTACCTGTGCTTATATCAAACTCTGGTTTTATGCATCACCCCACCTCTCCTTCCCCCTTAAGCAGGCATAAGAGTGATTTCTAAATGTGAGACTCTGATCTCTTTCCTAACTCAGTTCATGTGTAGCCATGTTTACAGGATCTTGATAAGTGATATCTTATGATAAGCTGCTTTTTCTGTGTGACTTATTTCACTTAGAATCACCGTACCTGAATCCACTCATTTTGCTGCTACTGGTCTTATGACATTGATTTCATGGCTGAAGGATATTCCATCGTACATATGTACCCCAATTTCTTGAACCATTTTTATCTTTCCTGGGATATTTAAGATGTACACAAGTTGAGGTTCTTGTAAGCAGTGCAGCCCTAAATTTGGGTGTGGCTCTGTCTTATTGATTTTCAGTTTTCCCAAGGTATATTCCCTAGGCTGGAGTGCCCTTGGCTCTGTAGCTCTGTTGTTTACTTGTTTTGAAGAACACAATGCACTCCTCCAGAGAGGCAGTTGTCAATTTACGTCCCGCCCATCAGCATAACAAGGCTCCCAGTTCTCCAGGGCCTGTCTTGCCTTTCTGCTTTTTACACATTTTGCAGATATCCCTTTTGACTGGTTGGAGATGATAATTCTTTGTAGTGCAGATTTGCATTGCCCGCTTGCTGGGTGGCCAAAAAGGGCGTATTCATTTTCTCCTGAATATATACAGGAGAAAAGGAATACGCCCTTCTTGGCCAAGTGCATCTTTGTCGAAGTTGTGCCCATCTTCCTGTGATTTAAAGGCGATTCCAACATACCTCTTGAAATCTGTTTCCTGCTATTCTGCCTCGCTTTCAAGTCCGCCTCGTTGCCTTCCATTAAACAGATATTTGGACGATAGTTGTCCTATATTTCTCTGCCAGTTTGTGAATTGCTGTTCCCATGAGCTCCATTTTTCAACTCGTTTTTTGTGAGTTGAATGCAAGTCCAAACTTTGGTTCAGGACCTATACTGGTGTCCAGTGGGTGGCTGAGACTTTGGTTAATTCTTCTTCCAGCCGGGAAATTAGAGGGACATATTCCCTACCAAATGCCTAACAGCTACTCTCTCATTGGTTCTCCCTCTTCCCTTTCATCCTCTGCCAAATTGGCAACCTGTGAGAACCAGGAGGTTAAAGGGGCTGTCTCTCCAAGTTGGGAGATTGATAGTAAAGCAGTTGGAAAGTCAAACCGGAGCACCAGGAGAGGGACTATTATTTGAATTTTAGAGACCTTTCGTATTCACAGTGTGTCCAATCTCTAGGTTTCCCGTACATGTTATAGCTGTAGTAATATTCCCTTCAACCTGGAGAGTTGGGACCCATGGAATGGGTGCCACTCATTATTGCTTTATAAGGTCTGCATTTGCTCACCCAATCTCACCAATCCTCTAAGTCCCAAGTATTCAGCCTTATGCCACATCCAGCTGTCATTGTACATAGGGTCATTTCAGGTTTCATCAGAGACCCTGAAGGAATTGTAAGAAATTTCGCTGTTTTTTTTTTATTTGTATTTGAAATTCCTTTTTATAGTGGGTTTGAGCTGATTCTCGCTGTCATGTTTATGCCTGTCTAGACACACTTGATTCCCTTATGGAGACATATCAATACATAGGTTTTAAGATTCATACTAGTAAGATATATTACTCTGTGGTGAATATGGGGTGTTGAGTCCCTTTAACTGAGGAAGGTGTAGGTCTTGTCTATTCCGTATTTAGTTTTTGGAAACGTACCTGTACTAATATCAAACTCTGATTTTATGCATCACCCCACCTCTCCTTCCCCCTTAAGCAGGCATAAGCGTGTTTATTAAATGTGAGGCTCTCTTCTCTTTCCTAACTCAGTTCATGTGTAGCCATGTTTACAGGATCTTCATAAGTGATATCTTATGATAAGTTTATTTTTCTGTGTGACTTATTTCACTTAGAATTATCGTACCTAAATCCACTCATTTTGCTGCTACTGGCCTTATGACATTGATTTCATGGCTGAGGGATATTCCATCGTACGTAAGTACCACAATTTTTTGAACCATTTTTGTCTTTCCTGGGATATTTAAGGTGTACGCAAGTTGAGGTTTTTGTAAGCAGCGCTGCCCTGAATTTTGGTGTCGATCTGTCTTATTTATTTTCAGTTTTCCCAAGGTATATTCCCTAGACTGGAAGTGCCCTTGGCTCTGTAGCTCTGTTGTTTACTTGTTTTAGGGAACACAATGCACTCCTCCAGAGAGGCAGTTGGCAATTTACATCCCGCCCATCAGCATAACAAGGCTCCCTGTTCTGCAGGGCCTCTCTTGCCTTTCTGGTTTTTACACTTTTTGCGGATGTCCCTTTTGACCGGTGGGAAGTGATACTTCTTTGTAGTGCCGATTTGCATTGCCCGCTTGCTTGCTTGTCCAAAAAGGGCATATGTGTTTTCTCTTGAATATATTCACGTGAAAACCCATATGCCCTTTTTGGCCATTTCCATAATTTTCGAAGTTGTAATGCTTTTCCTGTGTTTAAAGGCGATTCCAATGTACCTCTTGAAATCTGTTTCATGCCATTCTTCCTCATTTTCCCTTCCGCCTCGTGGCTTTCCCTCAACAGATTTTTGGCAGCGAGTAGTCCTTTATAACTCTGCAGGTTAGTGAATTGCTGTGGCCCTGAGCTCCATTTTTCAACTCGCATTTTTGTGAGCTGACCGCAAATCAACAGTTTTGCTTCTAGACTTATACTGGTTCTGGGGGGCAGGCTGAGACTTTGGTTCATTCCTCTTTGTGACGGGAAATTAGAGAGACATGTGGCCGTCCAGATGCCTACAGCTACTCTCTCATTGGTTCTCTCTCTGCCCTTATATCCTCTGCACAATTTGCCAACTGTGCGAACCAGGAGGTTATAGTGGCTGACTTTCCAAATTGGGAGATTGATAGTAAAGCAGTTGGAATGTCAAACTGGAGTACAAGTAGAGTTTTAGAAACCTTTCACCATCAGATTGTTTCCATTCTCTAGGTTCCCATACACGTTATAACTGTAGTGATATCCCCTTCTACCTGGAGAGTTGGGAACCATGGAATGGGTGGCAGGCATTATTGCTTTAAAGAGTCTGCATTTTTTCACCCAATCTCACCAATGCTCTCAGTCCCAAGTGACCAGCCTAATGCCACATCCAGCTGTCATTGTAGATAGGGTCATTCCAGGTTTCATCAGAACCCCTGAAGGTATTGTGTAAGAATTTTACTGTTTATATGTTTTGTTTTGAAATTCCTTTTTATAGTGGGTTTGAGCTGATTCTCACTGCCATGTTTATGTCGTTCTAGACACACTTGGTTCCCTTACGGAGACATATCAATACATAGGTTTTAAAATTCTTACTCTGCGGGGAATAGGGATGTTGAGTTCCATTCTCTGAGGAAGGAGTAGGGCTTGTCTCTTTTTTTTTGGATTAAGGAACGGTACATGTGCTAATATCAATCTTATGTTTTGTGCATCTCCCCACCTCGCTTTCCCCTTAAGCAAGCGTTAGATTGTTTTCTAAATCTGAGACTCTGTTCTCTTCCCTAAATCAGTTCATATGTACACATGTTTACATTCCTTTCATAAGTGATATTTTATGTCAAAATGCACCATGGCCGTTCTCATAATAATTCTCCATATCCCCTGTCATCACAATGCACCATGCCCTGGTTATCACAATGCTCCATGTCCCTTGTCATCACAATTCTCCACGTACTTGTCATCACAATGCTACATGACACTTCTCATCAAAATGTTACATGCTCTTGTCATCACAATTCTCCATCCACTTGACATTGCAATGCTCCATGCACTTGTCATCACAATGCTCCATGCACATGTCATCACAAATCTCCATGCCCTTGTCATCACAAATCTCCATGCCCTTGTCATCACAATGCTCCATGACCCCTGTCATCACAATGCTCCCTGACACCTGTCATCACAATGCTTCATGCCCCATGTCATTACAGTGCTCCATGATGCTCGACATCACAATTACCCAAGGTCTTTTCATCACAATGCTCATTGGCCAATATCATCACAATGCTCCATGACCACTGTCATCACAACACTCCATGACACCTGACAACACAATGATTCGGGACTATTGTCATCACAATGTTCCATTCCCTAGTCATCACAATGCTCCATGACACCTGTCATCACAATACTCCACGAACATTTTCAGCCCAATGTTCCATGACCCTTGTCATCACAATACTCCAAGCCATTGTCATCACAATGCTCCATTACCTTTGTCATCAGAATCCTCCATAACACTTGGCATCACAATGCTCCATGCCATTGTCATCACAATGGGCCATTACATATGTCATCACAATTCTCCCTGACACCTTTCTTCACAATACTGCATGACCTGGTCATCACAATGCTCCATGCCCTTGTGATCACAATGCGCCATTCCAACTGTCATCGTAAGAATCCTTGAAACTTATTAGAACAATGCTCCATGCCCTTGTCATCACAATGCTCCATGCCCTTGTTATCACAATGGTCCATGACCCCGGTCATCACAATGCTCCGTGACTCCAGTCATCACAATGCTTCATGAACTTTGTCATCACAATTGTCCATGTCCTCGTCATCAACAGTCTCTGTGACCTTTTTAACGACAAAGCTCCATGAAGTTTTCATCACAATGCTCTTTGACCCTTGACATCACAATGCTCTATGCCTTTCTCAGCACAATGCTCCATGACCTTTGTCATCACAATGCTCCATGCGCTTGTCAGCACAATGCTCCATGACAGATATCATCACAATGCACCATGCGCTTGTCATCACAGTGCTCCACAAACTTCTCATCACCATGCTGCATAAAACTTCTCATCACAATGCTCCATGCACTTCTCATCAAAATGCTCTCTCACCACTGATATCCCAATGCTACATAACTATTGGTCACAATACCCCCTCACCCCTGTCATCACAATGTTCCATGACTCCTGTCATCACAATGATACATGCACTTATAATCACAATGTTCGATGACCCCTGCCATCACAATGTTCCATAACACCTGTCATCAAAATGCTCCATGACCCTTTTCATCAAAATGCTCCATGACACCTGACATCACAGTGTTCCATAAAACCTGTCATCAAAATGTTCCATGACATTTTTCATCAAATTTTCCATGACCCTGTCATCAAAAAGCTCCCTGCTCATCACAATGCACAATGCCCGTGCCATCAGAATGCTCCATGACCTTTGTCATCACAAAGATCCATGACCATTGGCATCACAATGCTACATTTCATTGTCATCACAATGCTCCATGAACTTTTCATCACAATGCTCTTTGACCCTTGTCATCACAATACTCTATGCCTTTCTCAGCAAAATACTCCATGGCCCTTGTCATCACAATGCTCAATTCACTTGTCATCAAAATGCTCCCTGACACTTGTTGTCTGTATGCTCCTTGAACCCTGTCATGAGAAGGCTCCATGTCTTTTTCATCACAATGATCCATGCCCTTTTCATCACAATGCTCCAAGACCCATATAATCAAAATGCTCCATGCCCTTGTCATCACAAAGCTCAAGGATGCATGCCAGCAAAAAGCTCCTTTGTCTTCTCCTCACAATGCTTCATGCCCTTGTCATCACAATGTTCCAAGACAACTGTAATCACAATGCTCCATGCCCCTTTTCATCAGTATGCTCCATGAGACTTTTCATCACAAGGCAACCATGGTTTTGTCATCACAATGCTCCAGGACCTTGTCATCACAATGCTTCTCGACCTTGTCATGAAAATTTTCAATGGCACTTGTCATCACAATGTGCCATTCCAACTGTCATCGCAATAATCCATGAAACTTATTCGACCAATGTTCCATGCCCTCATCATCACAATGCTCCATGCCCTTTTTATCACAATGCTCCATGACCCCTGCCATTACAATGCTCTGTGACTCCAGTCATCACAGTGCTTCATGACCTTTGTCATCACAATGGTCCATGCCCTCGTCATCATCAGTCTCTGTGAGCTTTTTAACCAAAATGCTCCATGAACTTTTCATCACAATGCTCTTTGACCATTGTCATCACAATGCTCTATGCCTTTCTCAGCACAATGCTCCATGCCCCTTGTCATCACAATGCTCCATGCGCTTGTCAGCACAGTGCTCCAAGACACATGTCATCACAATGCTCCATGACCCCTGTCATCACAATGCTCCGTGACTCCAGTCATCACAGTGTTTCATAACGTTTGTCATCACAGTGGTCCATGCCCGTGTCATCACAAGTCTCTGTGACATTTTTATCCACAATCATCCATGAACTTTTCATCACAATTATCTTTGACCCTTGTCATCACAATGCTCCATGTCTTTGTCAGAACAATGCTCCATGACCATTGTCTTCACAATATGAAACGCGCATTACATCACAACGGTCCACAACCTTGTCATTGCAATGCTCCATAAACCTTGTAATCACAATGCTCCATGCACTTCTCGTCAAAATGCTATCTCACCAGAGATATCACAGTGTTCAGTCAATAGTCATCACAATGCTCCCTCACCCCTGGAATCACAATGATCCATGACCCTGTCATCACACTGCTACATTCCTTTATCATCACAATGTTCCATGAATGCTGACATCACAATGTTCCATAACCCCTGTCATCAAAATGCTCCATGACCCTTTTCGTCCCAAAGCTCCAAGACACCTGACATCACAATGTTCTATAACCCCTGCCATCAAAATGTTCGATTACACTTTTCATCAAATTGGTGCATGACCCGGTCATCAAAATGCTCCCTGCCCTTCTCATCACAATGCCCCATGTGCTAGTCATCAAAATGCTCCATGACTTGTCATCACAAAGCTCCATGACCCTTGGCATCACAATGCTCCATGTCATTGTCATCACCATGCTCCATGAAAACACTCATTACATTACTCAATGCCCTTGTCATCAGAAGGCTCCATGACACATGTCATCATAATGCTCGATGCCCTTCTCATCACAATGCTCCATGCCCTTGTCATTACATTCCTGCATGACCCATGTATCATAGTGTTCCCTGCCCTTGTCCTCAAAATGCTTCATGTGCACTCTCATCACAATAATCCATGAAACATTTCAGACCAATATTCGATGCCCTTCTCATCAAAATGCTCCATTACACCTGTCATAACAATGCACCATGACCCCTGCCATCACAATGTTCCACGGCCTAGTCATCTCAAGGTTCCATGACACTTGTCATCACAGTGCTCAAGACCACTGAAATAACAATGCTCCATGCCCTTGTCATCACAGAGCTCCATGACGCATGTCATCAGAATGTTCCATGGCCTTCTCATCACAATGCTCCATGCCCTTGTCATCATAATGCTCTAAGACCCTTGTGATCACAATGCTCCATGGCCCTTTTCATCTCAATGCTCCATGAACCCTGTCATCACAATGCACCATGCCCGTCATCAAAATGCTTCAGGCTATTGTCATCACAATGAAATCAATATTCTCCATGGCCTCTGTCATCAAAATGCTCCAAACCCTTGTGATCACAATGTTACATAACACTTATCATCAAAACACCCCATGACGCTCATCTTCACAATTATCCACGGTCTTCTCATCACAATGCTCCATGATCTTTGTCATCACAATGCTCAATACACTTGTCATCACAATGCTCCCTGACACTTGTCGTCAGTATGCTCCTTGAACCCTGTAATGACAAGGCTCCATGCTTTTTTCATCACAATGATCCATGCCCTTTTCATCACAATGCTCCAAGATCCCTGTAATAACAATGCTCCTTGCCCTTGTCATCAGAAAACTCCATGACGCATGTCATCAGAATGCTCCATGGCCTTCTCATCACAATGTTCCATGCCCTAGTCATCACAATGCTCCAAGACCCCTGTAATCACAATGCTCCATGCCCCTTTTCATCAGAATGATCCATAAGACTTGTCATCACAAGTCTCCATGCTACTCTCATCACAATGCTCCAGGACCTTGTCATCACCATGCTCCATTCCCTTGTCATCACAATGTTCCATGACCCCTGTCATCACAATAATCCATTAATATATTCAGCCCAATGCTCCTCGACCTACACATCACAATGCTCCATGGCCAATATCATCACAATTCTCCTTGACCACTGTCATCACAACACTCCATGACAACTGACAACAGTATGATCCGGGACTCTTGTCATCACATTGCTCCATTCCCTAGTCATCACAATGCTCCATGACCCATGTCATCACAACACTCCATGAACATTTTCAGCCCAGTGCTCCATGACACTTGTCATCAAAATGATCCATGCCCTTGTCATCCCAATGCTCCATGACCCCTGTATTCACAATGCTCCGTGACACTTGTAATCACAGTGCTCCATGACACATGTCATCACAATGCTCCATGCCTTTGTCAGCAAAACGCTACATGACCTTTTCATTACACTGCTCTATGCGCTTTTCATCACAATACTCCATTTCCATTGTCATCACAATCCTCCATGAACCTTGGGATCACATTCCTTCATGACCTTGTCATCACAATGCTCCATGCTCCTTGAAATCAAAATGATCCATGACCTCTCTCATCACAATGCTCCAAACCCTTGTGATCACAGTGTTCCATAACACTTGTCATCACAATGCTCCATGATGCCTGTCATCACAATACTCCATGCCCTCTTCATCACAATGCTTCATGACCTTTGTCATCACAATTCTCAATACACTTGTCATCACAATGCTCCCTGACACTTGTCATCAGAATGCTCCTTGAACACTGTCACGAAAAGGCTCCATGCCTTTTTCATCACAATGTGCCATGCCGTTTTCTTCACAATGCTCCATGCCATTGTCATCAAAATACTCCACAAGCTTGTCCTCAGAATGCTCCATGACCCTTGTCATCACAATTCTCCATGCACTTGTCAGCACAATGCTCCCTGACCCTTGTCGTCACAATGCTCCAAGCCATTGTCATCACAATGCTCCATTACCTTGTCATTAGAATCCTCCATGACACTTGGCATCCCAGTGCTCCATGACATTGTCATCACAATGGGCCATTACATATGTCATCACAATGCTCCCTAACACCTGTCTTCACAATACTGCATGACCTGGCCATCACAATGCTCCATGACCTTGTCATCACAATGTGCCATTCCAACTGTCATCGCAATAATCCCTGAAACTTATTAGACAAATGATCCATTCCCTGGTCATCACAATGCTCCATGCCCTTGTTATCACAATGCTCCATGACCCCTGCCATCACAATGCTCTGTGACTCCAGTCCTCACAATGCTTCATGACCTTTGTCACCACAGTGGTCCATGCACTCGTCATCATCAGTCTCTGTGAGCTTTTTAACAAAAATGATCCATGAATTTTTCATCACAATGCTCTTTGACCCTTGTCTTCACAATGCTCTATGCCTTTCTCAACACAATGCTCCATGACAATTGTCATCACAATGCTCCATGCGCTTGTCAGCACAATGCTCCATGACACATGACATCACCAGCTCCATGACCCTTGTCATCACAATGCTCCATGCACTTGTCAGCACAATGCTCATTGACACATGCCAACACAATGCTCCATGACCCCTGTCATCACAATGCTACGTGACTCCAGTCATCACAATGCTTCATAACGTTTGTCATCACAATGGTCCATGCCCGTGTCATCACAATGTGCCATTCCAACTGTCATCACAATAATCCATGAAACATATTAGACCAATGTTCCGTGTCCTTGTCATCACAATGCTCCATGCCCTTGTTTTCTCAATGCTCCATGCGCTTGTCAGCACAATGATCCATGACACATGTCATCACAATACTCCATGACTCCTGTCATCACAATGCTCCGGGACTCCAGGCATCTCAATGCTTCAAAACGTTTGTCATCACAATGGTCCATTCCCGCGTCATGACAAGACTCTGTGACATTTGTAACCACAATGCTCCATGAACATTTCATCACAATTCTCTGTGACCCTTGTCATAACAATGCTCCATGTCCTTGTCAGAACAATGCTTCATGACCATTTTCTTCACAGTGTTCCATGTGCACTTCATCACAATGGTCCTCAACATTGTCATTGCAATGCTCCATAAAACTTGTAATCACAATGATCCATGCACTTCTCATCAAAATGCGCTCTCACCAGAGATATCAAAGTGTTCCATCTCTAGTCATCACAATACTCCCTCACCACTGTAATCACAATGCTCCATTACACTGTAATCACACTGCTACCTCCCCTTATCATCACAATGTTCCATGACCCATGACATCAAAATGCTCCATGACCCTTTTCATCCCAAAGCTCCAAGAACCCTGACATCATAATGATCCATAACCCCTGTTATCAAAATATTCCATTACACTTTTAATCAAATTGCTGCATGAACCTCTCATCAGAATGCTCCCTGCCCTTCTCATCACAATGCACCATGCCCTTGTCATCAAAATGCTCCATGTCTTGTCATCACAAAGCTCCATATCATTGTAATCACAAAGCTCCATGAAACCTCTCATCACATTACTCCATGCCCTTGTCATCACAAAGCTCCATGACACTTGTCATCACAATGCTCGATGTCCTTCTCATCACAATGCTCCATTTCCTTGTAATTACAATCCTGCATGACCCATGTATCATAGTGTTCCGTACCCTTGTCATTACAATGCTCCATGCCCACTCTCATCACAGTAATCCATGAAACATTTCAGACCAATGTTCCATGCCCTTCTCATCACAATGCTCCATTACCCCTGTCATTACAATGCACCATGATACCTGCCATCACAAAGTTCCACGGCCTGGTCACCACAAGGTTCCATGACACTTGTCATTACAATGCTGGAGACCCCTGTAATCACAATGCTCCATGCCCTTGTCATTACAAAGCTCCTTGACGCATGTCATCAGAAAGTTCCACGGCCTTCTCATCACAATGCTCCATGCCCTTGTCATCACAATGCTCCAAGACCTCTGTAAACACAATGCTCTATGCCACTATTCATCTCAATGCTCCATGAACCCTGTCATCACAATGCACCATGCCCATCATCATAATGCTTCAGGCAATTTTCACCACAATGAAATCAATATTCTCCATGACCTGTGTCATCATAATGCTCAAAACTCTTGTGATCACAATGTTCCATAACACTTATCATCACAATACGCCATGACGCTCATCATCACAATTATCCATGGTCTTCTCATCACAATTCTCCATTATCTTTGTCATCACAATGCTCAATACACATGTCATCACAATGCTCCCTGACACTTGTCGTCAGTATGCTCCTTGAACCCTGTAATGACAAGGCTCCATGCCTTTTTCATCACAATAATCGATGACCTTTTCATCACAATGCTCCAAGATCCCTGTAATCACAATGTTCCATGCCCTTGTCATCAAAAAGCTCCATGACGCTTATCAGAATGCTTCATGGCCTTCTCATTACAATACTCCATGCCCTTGTCATCACAATGCTCCAAGACCCCTGTAATCACAATGCACCATGCCCCTTTTCATCAAAATGCTCCATGAAACTTGTCATCACAAGTCTCCATGGTCTTCTCATCACAATGCTCCAGGACCTTGTCATCACCATGCTCCATTCCCTTGTCATCACAATGCTCCATGACCCCTGTCATCACAATAGTCCATGAACATTTTCAGCCCAATGCTCAACGACCTACTCATCACAGTGCTACATGGACAATATCATCACAATGCTCCATGACCACTGTCATCACAACACTCCATGACAACTGACAACAAAATGATCTGGTACTCTTGTCATCACAATGTTCCAACAACCCTGTAGTCACAATGCTCCATGCCCCTTTTCATCAGTATGCTCCATGAGACTTGTCATCACAAGGCTGCATAGATTTGTTATCACAATGCTCCAGGACCTTTTCATCACAATGCTTCACGACCTTGTCATGAAAATTCTCAATGGCCCTTGTCATCATAATGCTCCAAGCCCTAGTCATCACAATGCTCCATTATATTTGTCATCACAGTCCTCCATTACATTCGGCATCACCATGTTCCATGCCATTGTCATCACAATGGACCATGACATATATCATCACAATGCTCCCTGACAACTTTCTTCACAATAATCCATGACCTTCTCATCACAATGCTCCATGCCCTTGTCATCACAATGCACCATGCCCACTGTCATCACAATAATCTATGAAATTTGTTAGACGAATGCTCCATTCTCCTGTCATAACAATGCTCCATTCTCTTGTCATTACAATGCTCCATACATTACAATACCTGTCATCACAATGCTCCGTGACTCCAGTCATCACAATGCTTCATAATGTGTGTCATCACAATGATCCATGCCAGTGTCATCACAAGGCTCTGTGACCTTTGTAACCACAATGCTCTATGAACATTTCATCACAATTCTCTGTGACCCTTGTCATCACAATGCTCCATGTCTTTGTCAGAACTATGCTCCATGACCATTGTCATCACAGTGTGCCACACGCATTTCATCACAACGGTCCACAACCTTGTCATTGCAAGGCTCCATAAACGTTGTAATCACAATGGTCCATGCACTTCTCATCAAAATGCTCTCTCACCAGAGATATCACAATGTTCCATCACTAGTCATCACAATACTCCCTCACCCCTGTAATAACAAGGTTTCATGACCCTGTCATCACAATGCTACATCCCCTTATCAACACAATATTCCATGACCCCTGACATCACAATTTTCCATAACCCCAGTCATCAAAATGCTCCATGACCATTGTCAACACAATTCTCCATGCACTTGCCAGCACAATGCTCCGTGACCCTTGTAATCACGATGCTCCAAGCCATTGTCATCACAATGCTCCATTACCTTTGTCATCAGAATCCTCCATGACGCTTGTCATCACAGTGCTCCATGACACCTGTCATCACAATGCTCCATGGTTTTGTCATCACAATGCTCAATACACTTGTCATCAAAATGCTCCCTGACACTCGTTGTCTGTATGCTCCTTGAACCCTGTCATGACAAGGCGCCATGCCTTTTTCATCACAATGATCCATGCTCTTTTCATCACAATGCTCCAAGACACATGTAATCACAATGCTCCATGCCCTTGTCATCACCTAGCTCAATGACGCATGCCATCAGAATGCTCCTTGGGCTTCTCCTCACAATGTTCCATGCCCTTGTCATCACAATGTGCCAAGACCCCTGTAATGACAATGCTCCATGCCCCTTTTCATCAGTATGCTCCATGAGAATTCTCATTACAAGGCTCCATGGTTTTGTCATCACAATGCTCCAGGACCTTGTCATCACAATGCTTCAAGACCTTGTCATGAAAATTTTCAGTGGCCCTTGTCATCATAATGCTCCAAGCCCTAGTCATCACAATGCTTCATTATATTTGTCATCACAATCCTCCATTACTTTTGGCATCACAATGTCCATGCCATTGTCATCACAAAGGATCATGACATATGTCATCACAATGCTCCCTGACAACTGTCTTCACAATACTCAATGACATTCTCATCGCAATGCTCCATGCCCTTGTCATCACAATGCCCCATGCCCACTGTCATCACAATAATCTATGAAACTTTTCAGACCAATGATCCATGCCCCTGTCATCACAATGCTCCATGCCCTTGTCATCACAATGCTCTATGACCCCTGTCATCACAACGCTCCATGACACCAGTCATCAAAATGCTTCATAATGTTTGTCATCACAATGGTCCATGCCCGACTCATCACAAGACTCTGTGACCTTTGTAACCACAATGCTCCATGAAATTTTCATCACAATTCTCTGTGACCCTTGTCATCAAAATGCTCCATGTCTTTGTCAGAACAATGCTCCATGGCCATTGTCATCACAGTGTGCCATGCGCATTTCATCACAACGGTCCAAAACCTTTTCATTGCAATGCTCCATAAACATTGTAATCACAATGGTCCATGCACTTCTCATCCAAATGCTCTCTCACCAGAGATATCACAGTGTTCCATCACTAGTCATCACAATACTACCTCACCCCTGTAATAACAATGATCCATGACACTGTCATCACAATGCTACATCCGCTTACCATCACAATGTTCCATGACCCCTGACATCACAATGTTCCATAACACCTGTCATCAAAATGCTCCATGACCCTCTTCATCCCAAAGCTCCAGGACCACTGACATCACAATGTTCTATAACCCGTGACATCAAAATGTTCCATTACAGTTTTCATCAAATTGCTGCATGACCCGGTCATCAAAATGCTCCCTGCCCTTCTCATCACAATGCACCATGCCCTTGTCATCATAATGCTCCATGACTTGTCATCACAAAGCTCCATGTCCCTTGGCATCACAATGCTCCATGTCATTGTCATCACAATGCTCCATGAACCCTCTCATAACATTGCTCCATGCCTTTGTCATCACAAAGCTCCATGACACATGTCATCACAATGCTCGATGCCCTTCTCATCACAATGCTCCATGCCCTGTCATTACATTCCTGCATGACCCATGTATTATAGTGTTCCGTACCCTTGTCATCACAATGCTCCATGCCCACTCTCAACACAATAATTGATGAAACATTTCAGACCAATATTCCATGTCCTTCTCATCACAATGCTCCATTACCCCTTTCATAACAATGCACCATGACCCCCGCCATCACAGTGATCCACGGTCTAGTCATCACATGGTTCCATGACAATTGACATCACCATGCTCAAGATGCCTGAAATCACAATGCTCTATGCCCTTGTCATCACAATGCTCCATGACGCATGTCAACAGAATGTTCCATGGACTTCTCATCACAGTGCTCCATTCCCTTGTCATCACAATGCTCCAAGACCATTGTAATCACAATGCTCCATGCCCCTTTTCATATCAATGCTCCATGAACCCTGTCATCACAATGCACCATGCCCATCATCATAATGCTTCAGGCTATTGTCATCAGAATGAAATCAAAATGCTCCATGACCTCTGTCATCATAATACTCCGAACCCCTGTGATCACAATGTTCCATAACACTTATCATCACAACACCCCATGACGCTTATCATCACAATTATCCATGGCCTCCTCATCACTGTGCTCTATGATTTTTGTCATCACAATGCTCAATACACTTGTCATCACAATGCTCCCTGACACGTGTCTTCAGTATGCTCCTTGAAACCTGTCATGACAAGGCTCCATGCCTTTTTCATCAAAATGATCCATGCCCTTTTCATCACAATGCTCCAAGACCCCTTTAATCACAATGCTCCATGCCCTTGTCATCACAAAGCTCCTGGACGCATGTCATCAGAATGCTCCATGGCCTTCTCATCACCATGATCCATGCCCTTGTCATCACAATGCTCCAAGACCCCTGTAATCACAATGCTCCATGCCCCTTTTCAACAGAATGCTCCATGAGACTTCTCATCAAAAGTCTCCATGGTCTTCTCATCAAAATGTTCCAGGACTTTGTCATCACCATGCTCCATTCGCTTGTCATCGCAATGCTCCATGACCAATATCATCACAATTCTCCATGACCACTGTCATCACAACACTCCATGACACCTGACAGCACAATGATCCGGGACTCCTTTCATCACAGTGTTCCATTCCCTAGTCATCACAATGCTCCAGGACACTTGTCATCACAATGATCCATGCCCTTGTCATCACAATGCGCCATTCCAACTCTCATCGCAATAATTCATGCAACTTATTAGACCAATGTTCCATGCCCTTGTCATCACCATGCTCCATGCCCTTGTTATCACAATGCTCCATGACCCCTGTCATCACAATGCTCCGTGACTCCAGTCATCACAATGCTTCATGAACTTTCTCATCACAATGGTCCATGTCCTCGTCATCAACTGTCTCTGTGACCTTTTTAACAACAATGCTCCATGAATTTTCATCACAATGCTCTTTGACCCTTGTCATCAAAATGCTCTATGCCTTTCTCAGCAAAATGCTCCATGATCCTTGTCATCACAATGCTCCATGCGCTTGTCAGCACAATGCTCCATGACACATGTCATCACAATGAACCATGCGCTTGTCATCACAGTGCTCCACAATCTTGTCATCACAATGCTCCATGCACATCTCATCAAAATGCTCTCTCACCACTGATATCACAATGCTACATCACTATTTGTCACAGTACTCCCTCATCCCTCTCATCACAATGTTCCATGACTCCTGTCATCACAATGCTACATGCACTTATCATCACAATGTTCGATGACCCCAGACATCACAATGTTCCATAACATCTGTCATCAAAATGCTCCATGACCATTTTCATCAAAATGCTCCATGACCCCTGACATCACAATGTTCCATAACACCTGTCATCAAAATGTTCCATGACACATTTCATCAAATTGCTCCATGACCCTGTCATCACAATGCTCCCTGCCCTTCTCATCACAATGCACAACGCACTTGTCATCAAAATGCTCCATGACCTTTGTCATCACAATGATCCATGACCCTTGGCATCACAATGCTCCATGTCATTGTCATCACAATGCTCCATGAACACTCTCATCACATTTCTCCATGTCCTTGTCATCACAAAGCTCCATGACACATGTCATCAGAATGCTCCATGGCCTTCTCATCACAATGTTCCATGCTCTTGCCATCACAATGCTCCTTTACGCCTGTCATAACAATATTCCATGACCCATGCCATCACGATGTTCCATGGCCTTGTCATCACAAGGCTCCATGACCCTTCTCATCACAATGCTCCAAGAACCCTGTAATCACAATGCTCTATGCCCCTTTTCATCTCAATGATCCATGAAACCTGTCATCACAGTGCACCATACCCATCATCATAATGCTTCATGCTATTGTCATAACAATGAAATCATAATGCTCCATGACCTCTGTCATAACAATGCTCCAAACCCTTGTGATCACAATATTCCATAACAATTGTCATCACAATGCCCCATGACGCTCGTCATCACAATTATCCATGGTCTTCTCATCACAATGCTCCATGAACTTTGTCATCACTATGCTCAATACACTTGTCATCAAAATGCTCCCTGACACTTGTTGTCTGTATGCTCCTTGAACCCTGTCATGACAAGGTTCCATGCCATTTTCATCACAATGATCCATGCCTTTTTCATCACAATGCTCCAAGACCCATGTCATCACAATGCTCCATGCCCTTGTCATCACAAAGCTCAATGACGCATGCCATCAGAATGCTCCTTGGACTTCTCCTCACAATGTCCCATGCCCTTTTCATCACAATGTTCCAAGACTCCTGTAATCACAATGCTCTATGCCCCTTTTCATCAGTATGCTCCATGAGAATTCTCATCACAAGGCTCCATGGTTTTGTCATCACAATGCTCCAGGACATTGTCATCACAATGCTCCATTATATTTGTCATCACAATCCTCCATTATATTTGGCATCACAATGCTCCATGCCATTGTCATCGCAATGGACCATGACATATGTCATCACAATGCTCCCTGACACCTGTCTTCACAATACTCCATGACCTTCTCATCACAATGCTCCATGCCCTTGTCATCACAATGCCCCATGCCCACTGTCATCACAATAATCTTTGAAACTTGTCAGACCAATGCTCCATGCCCCGTCATCACAATGCTCCTTCCCCTTTTCCTCACAATGCTCCATGACCCCTGTCATCACAGCGCTCCGTGACTCCAGTCATCACAATGCTTCATAACGTTTGTCATAACAATGTTCTATGCCCGACTCATCACAATGTTCCATGCCCGACTCATCACAAGGCTCTGTGACCTTTGTAACCACAATGCTCCATGAACTTTTCATCACAATTCTCTGTGACACTTGTCAACACAATGCTGCATGTCTTTGTCAGAACAATGCTCCATGACACATGTCATCACAATGCACCATGCACTTGTCATCACAGTGTTCCACAATCTTTTTATCACAATGCTCCATAAACCTTGTCATCACAATGCTCCATGCACTTCTCATCAAAATGCTCTCTCACCACAGATATCACAATGTTACATTACTATTCGTCACAATAATCCCTCAACCCTGTTATCACAATGTTCCATGACACCTGTCATCACAATGCTACATGCACTTATCATCACATTGTTCGATGACCCCTGACATCACAATGTTCCATAACCGCTGTCATCAAAATACTCCATGACCATTTTCATTCCAAAGCTCCAAGACCACTGACATCACATTGTTCTATAACCTCTGCCATCAAAATGTTCCATTACACATTTCATCAAATTGCTGCATGACCCGGTCATCAAAATGCTCCCTGCCCTTCTCATCACAACGCACCGTGCCCTTGTCATCAAAATGCTCCAAGACTTGTCATCACAAATCTCCATGAGCCTTGGCATCACAATGAACCATGTCATTGTCATCACAATGCTCCTTGAATGCTCTCATCACATTGCTCAATGCCCTTGTCATCACAAAGCTCCATGAAACTTGTCATCACAATGCTCAATGCCCTTCTCATCACAATGCTCCATGCCCTTGTCATTACAATCCTGCATGACCCATGTATCATAGTGTTCCGTACCCTTGTCATCACAGTGCTCCAAGACCACTCACATCACAATAATCCATGAAATATTTCAGACCAATATTCCATGCCCTTCTCGTCACAATGCTCCATTACCCCTTTCATAACAATGCACCATGACCCCCGCCATCGCAATGTTCCACGGCCTAGTCATCACATGGTTCCATGACAATTGTCATCACAATTCTCAAGACCCCTGAAATCACAATGCTCCATGCCCTTGTCATCACAAAGCTCCATGACGCATGTCATCAGAATGTTCCATGGCCTTCTCATCTCAATGCTCCATGCCCTTGTCATCACAATGTTCCAAGACCATTGTAATCACAATGCTCCATGCCCCTTTTCATATCAATGCTCCATGCATTGTAATCACAATGCACCATGCCCATCATCATAATGCTTCAGGCTATTGTCATCACAATGAAATCAAAATGCTCCATGACATCTGTCATCATAATACTCCGAACCCTTGTGATCACAATGTTCCATAACACTTATCATCACAACACCCCATGACGCTCATCATTACATTTATCTATGGCCTTCTCATCACAGTGCTCTATGACTTTTGTCATCACAATGCTCAATACACTTGTCATCACAATGCTCCCTGACACTTGTCTTCAGTATGCTCCTTGAAACCTGTCATGACAAGGCTCCATGCCTTTTTCATCACAATGATCCATGCCCTTTTCATCACAATGCTCCAAGACCCCTTTATTCACAATGCTGCATGCCCCTGTCATCACAAAGCTCCTGGACGCATGTCATCAGAATGCTCCATGGCCTTCTCATCACCATGATCCATGCCCTTGTCATCACAATGCTCCAAGACCCCTGCAATCACAATGCTCCATGCCCCTTTTCAACAGAATGCTCCATGAGACTTCTCATCAAAAGTTTCCATGGTCTTCTCATCAAAATATTCCAGGACTTTGTCATCACCATGCTCCATTTGCTTGTCATCGCAATGCTCCATGAGCAATATCATCACAATTCTCCATGACCACTGTCATCACAACACTCCATGACACCTGTCAGCACAATGATCCGGGACTCTTTTCATCACAGTGTTCCATTCCCTAGTCATCACAATGCTCCAGGACACTTGTCAAAAAATGATCCATGCCCTTGTCATCCCAATGCTCCATGACCCCTGTATTCACAGTGCTCCGTGACGCTTGTCATCACAGTGCTCCATGACACCTGTCATCACAATGCTCCAGGCCTTTGTCAGCAAAATGCTTCATGACCTTCTCATTACAATGCTCTGTGTGCTTGTCATCCCAATACTCCATTACCATTGTCATCACAACCCTCCATGAAACTTGGGATCACAGTGCTTCATGCCCTTGTCATCACAATGCCCCATGTTCCTTGAAATCAAAATGATACATGACCTCTGTCATCACAATGTTCCATGCCCATGTGATCACAATATTCCATAACACTTGTCATCACAACGATCCATGATGCCTGTCATCACAATACTCCATGCCCTTTTCATCAAAATGCTCCATTTCCTTTGTCATCACAATTCTCAATACACTTGTCATCACAATGCTCCCTGACACTTGTCATCAGAATGCTCCTTGAAACCTTTCACGAAAAGGCTCCATGCCTTTTTCATCACAATGCCCCATGCCATTTTCATCACAATGCTCCATGCCATTTTCATCAAAATACTCCACAAGCTTGTCATCAGAATGTTCCATGACCCTTGTCATCACAAATCTCCATGCACTTGTCAGCAAAATGCTCCCTGACCCATGTCATCACAATGCTCCAAGCCATATTCATCACAATGCTCAATTATCTTTGACAGCAGAATCCTACATGACAATTGGCATCACAATTCTCCATGCCCCAGTCATCACAATGCCCCATTCCAAATGTCATCGCAATAATCCATGAAACATATTAGACCAATGTTCCATGCCCTTGTCATCACAATGCTCCATGCCCTTGTTATCACAATGCTCCATGACCCCTGTCATCACAATGCTCCGTGACTCCAGTCATCACAGTGCTTCATCGCATTTGTCATCACAATGGTCCATGCCCTCGTCATCAACAGTCTCTGTGACCTTTTTAACCACAGTGCTCCATGAACTTTTCATCACAATGCTCTTTGACCCTTGTCATCACAATGCTCTATGCCTTTCTCAGCAAAATGTTCCATGACACTTGTCATCACAATGCTCCATGAGCTTGTCAGCACAATGCTCCATGACACATGTCATCACAATGCTCCATGACTCTCGTCATCACAATGCTCCATGACTCCAGTCATCTCAATGCTTCATAACGTTTGTCATCACAATGGTTCATGCCCGACTCATCACAAGGCTCTGTGACCTTTGTAACCACAATGCTCCATCAACTTTTCATCACAATTCTCTTTGACACTTGTCATCACAATGCTCCATGTCTTTGTCAGAACAATGCTCCATGACCATTGTCAACACAATGTGCCATGCGCATTTCATCACAAAGGTCCACAACATTTTCATTGCAATGCTCCATAAACATTGAAATCACAATGCTCAATGCAATTCTCATCAAAATGCTCTCTCACCAGAGATATCACAGTGTTCCATCACTAGTCATCTCAATACTCCCTCACCCCTGTAATCACAATGTTCCATGACCCCTGACATCACAATGTTCCATGACCCCTGTCATCAATACGCTCCATGACCCTTTTCATCCCAAAGCTCCAAGACCCCTGACATCACAATGTTCTATAACACCTGCCATCAAAATGTTCCATTACAATTTCATCAAATTGCTGCATGACCCGGTTATCAAAATGCTCCCTGCCCTTCTCATCACAATGCACCATGCCCTTGTCATCAAAATGCTCCATGACTTGTCATCTCAAAGCTCCATGACCGTTGGCATCACAATGCTCCATGTCATTGTCATCACAATGCTCCATGAACACTCTCAGAACATTGCTCGATGCCCCTGTCATCACAAAGCTCCATGACAATTGTCATCACAATGCTCGATGCCCTTCTCATCACAATGTTCTATGCCCTTGTCATTACAATCCTGCATGACCCATGTATCATAGTGTTCCGTACCCTTGTCATCACAATGCTCCATGCCCACTCTCATCACAATAATCCATGAAATATTTCAGACCTATATTCCATTCCCTTCTCATCACAATGCTCCATTACCCCTTTCATAACAATGCACCATGACCCCCGCCATCACAATGTTCCACGGCCTAGTCATCACATGGTTCCATGACAATTGTCATCACAATGCTCAAGACCCCTGAAATCACAATGCTCCATGCCCTTGTCATCACAAATCTCCATGACGCATGTCATCAGAAATTTCCATGGCCTTCTTATCACAATGCTCCATGCTCATGTCATCACAATCCTCCAAGACCCTTGTAATCACAGTGTTCCATGCCACTTTTCATCTCAATGCTCCATGAACCCTGTTATCACAATACAGCATGCCCATCATCATAATGCTTCAGGCTATTGTCATCACAATGAAATCAAAATGCTCCATGACCTCTGTCATCAGAATACTCCGAACCCTTGTGATCACAATGTTCCATAACACTTATCATCACAACAACCCATGACGCTCATCATCACAATTATCCATGGCCTTCTCATCACAATGCTCTATGAACTATGTCATCACAATTCTCAATACACTTGTCATCACAATGCTCCCTGACACTTGTCGTCAATATGCTCCTTGAACCCTGTCATGACAAGGCTCCATGCCTTTTTCATCACAATGATCCATGCCCTTTTCATCACAATGCTCCAAGACCCTTGTAATCACAATGCTCCATGCCCTTGTCATCACAAAGCTCCAGGACGCATGTCATCAGAATGGTCCATGGCCTTCTCATCACCATGATCCATGCCCTTGTCATCACAATGTTCCAAGACCCCTGTAATCACAATGCTCCATGCCCCTTTTCAACAGAATGCTCCATGAGACTTCTCATCAAAAGTCAACATGGCCTTCTCATCACAATGCTCCAGGACTTTGTCATCAACATGCTCCATTCGCTTGTCATCGCAATGCTCCATGACCAATATCATCACAATGCTCCATGACCACTGTCATCACAACATTCTATGACACCTGACAACACAATGATCCGGGATTCTTGTCATCACAATGATCTATGCCCTTGTCATCCCAATGCTCCATGACCCCTGTATTCACAATGCTCCGTGACGCTTGTCATCACAGTGCTCCATGACACATGTCATCACAATGCTCCATGCCTTTGTCAGCAAAATGCTACATAACCTTGTCATTACAATGCTCGGTGCGCTTGTCATCACAATACTCCATTTCCATTGTCATCACAATCCTCCATGAACCTTGGGATCACATTGCTTCATTCGTTTGTCATCACAATGCTCCATGCTCCTTGAAATCAAAATAATCCATGACCTCTGTCATCACAATGCTCCAAAATCTTGTGATCACAGTGTTCCATTATAGTTGTCATCACAACGCTCCATGACGCCTGTCATCACAATACTCCATGCCCTTTACATCACAATGCTCCATGACAATTGTCATCACAATTCTCAATATACATGTCATGACAATGCTCCCTGACATTTGTCATCAGAATGCTCCTTGATCCCTGTCACGAAAAGTCTCCATGACTTTTTCCTCACAAATCCCCATGCTGTTTTCATCACAATGCTCCATGCCATTGTAATCAAAATACTCCACAAACTTGTCATCAGAATGCTCCATGACCCTTGTCATCACAATTCTCCATGCACTTTTCAGCACAATGCTCCCTGACCCTTGTCATCACAATGCTCCATTACATTTGTCATCAGAATCCTCCATGACAGTTGGCATCACAATGCTCCATGCCATTGTCATCACAATGGGACATTATATATGTCATCACAATGCTCCCTGACACCTGTCTTCACAATACTGCATGATCTGGTCCTCACAATGCTCCATGCCCTTTTCATCAGAATGCACCATTCCAACTGTCATCGCAATAATCCATGAAACTTAGACCAAAGTTCCATGCCGTTGTCATCACAATGCTCGATGCCCTTGTTATCACAATGCTCCATGAACCCAGTCTTCACAATGCTCCATGACTCCAGTCATCACAGTGCTTCATGACCTTTGTCATCACAATGGTCCATGCCCTCGTCATCAACAGTCTCTGTGACATTTTTATCCACAATGCTCCATGAAATTTTCATCACAATGCTCTTTGACCCTTGTCATCACAATGCTCTATGCCTTTCTCATCACAATGCTCCATGACCCTTGTCATCACAATGCTCCAAGACTTTGTCATCACAATGCTCCATTACCTTTGTCATCAGAATCCTACATGACACTTGTCATCACAATGCTCCTTGACACTTGTCATCAGACTCCTCCATGACACCTGGTATCACAATGTGCCATGCCATTGTCATCAAAATGGGGCATTACATATGTCATCACAATGCACCCTGACACCTGTCTTCACCATACTGCCTGACCTGGTCATCACAATGCTCCATGCCCTTGTCATCACAATGTGCCATTCCATCTGTCATCACAATAATCCATGAAACTTATTAGACCAATGCTCCATCGCTTTTTAATCAAAATGCTCCATGCCCTTCTTATCACAATGTTCCAAGACCCCTGTAATCAGAATGCTCCATGCTCATTTCCATCAGTATGCTCCCTGAGAATTGTCTTCACAAGGCTCCATGTTTTTCTATTCACAAATCTCCAGGACCTTGTCATCACAATGCTTCACGACGTTGTCATGAAAATTCTCAGTGGCCCTTGTCATCATAATGCTCCAAGCCCTAGTCATCACAATGCTTCATTATATTTGTCATCACAATCCTCCATTACATTTGGCATCTAAATGCTCCCTGCCATTGTCATCGCAATGGACCATGACATATGTCATCACAATGCTCCCTGACACCTCTCTTCACAATACTCTATGACCTTCTCCTCACAATGCTCCATGCCCTTGTCATCACAATGCACCATGTCCACTGTCATCACAATAATCTATGAAACGTGTAAGACCAATGTTCCATGCCTCTGTCATCACAATGCTCCATGACACATGTCATCACAATGCTCCATGACCCCTGTCATCACAATGCTCCGTGACTCCAGTCATCACAATGCTTCATAACGTTTGTCAACACAACGGTCCATGGCTGCGTCATCAAAAGGCTCTGTGTCCTTTGTAACCACAATACTCAATGAACTATTTATCACAATGCTTCGTGATTCTTGTCATCACAATGCTCCATGCGTTTTTCAGAACATTGCTCCATGACCCTTGTCATCACAATGTGCCACACGCTTTTCATCACATTGATAAACAACCTTGTCATTGCTATGCTCCATAAACCTTGTAATCACAATGCTCCATGCACTTCTCATCCAAATGCTCTGTCACCTGAGATATCACAATATTCCATCACTAGTTATCACAATCCTCCCTCACCCCTGTAAGCACAGTGTTCCATGTCCCCTGTCATCACAATGCTACATCCCCTTATCAGCACAATGTTCCATGACCACTGACATCACAATGTTCCATAACCCCTGTCATCAAAATGCTCCATGACCATTTTCATCCCAAAGCTCCATGACCCATGTCATCACAATGTTCTATAACCCCTGTCATCAAAATGTTCCATTACACTTTTCATCAAATTGCTGCATGACCCTGTCATCAAAATGCTCCCTGCCCTTCTCATCACAATGCACCACACCCTTGTCATCAAAATGCTCTATGAACTTTGTCATCACAAACTCCATGACCCTTGGCATCACAATGCTCCAAGTCATTGTCATCACAATGCTCCATAAACCCTCTCATCACATTGCTCCATGCACTTGTCATTACAAAGCTCCATGACACTTTTCATCACAATGCTCGATGCCCATCTCATCACAATGCTCCATGCCCTTGTCATTACAATCCTCCATGACCCATGTATCACAGTGTTCCGTGCCCTTGTCATCACAATGCTCCATGCCCACTCTCATCACAATAATCCATGAAATATTTCAGACCAATGCTCAATGCCCTTCTCATCAAAATGCTCCATTACCTCTGTCATAACAATGCTCCATGACCACTGCCATCACAGTGTTCCACGGCCTTTTCATCACAAGGCTCCATGACCCTTGTCATCACAATGCTCCATGCCCTTGTCATCACAAACTCCATTACGCATGTCATCAGAATGTTAGATGGCCTTCTCATCACAATGCTCGATGCCATTGTCATCACAATGCTCCAAGACCCCTGTAATCACAATGCTCCATGCCCCTTTTCATCTCAATGCTCCATGAACCCTGTCATCACAATGCACCATGCCCATCATCATAATGCTTCAGGCTATTGTCATCACAATGAAATCAAAATTCTGCATGACCTCTGTCATCATAATGCTCCAAACCCATGTGATCACAATGTTCCATAACACTTATCATCACAACACCCCATGACGATCATCATCACAATTATCCATGGCTTCTCATCACAATGCTCCATGATATTCGTCATCACAATTCTCAATACACTTGTCATCACAATGCTTCATGACACTTGTCGTCAGAATGCTCCTTGAACCCTGTCACGAAAAGTCTCCAGGCCTTTTTCATCACAATGTCCCATGCCGTTTTCATCACAAATCTCCATGCCATTGTCATCAAAATACTCAACAAATTTGTCATCAGAATGCTCCATGAACTTTGTCATCACAATTCTCCATGCACTTGTCAGCACAATGCTCCCTGACACTTGTCATCACAATGCCCCAAGCCATTGTGATCACAATGCTCCATTACCTTTGTCATCAGAATTCTGCATGACATTTGGCATGACAATGCTCCATGCCATTTTTATCACAATAGGCCATACATATGTCATCACAATGCTCCCTGACACCTCTCTTCACAATACTGCATAACCTGGTCATCACAATGCTCCATGCCCTTGTCATCAGAATGCACGATTCCAAATGTCATCGCAATAATCCATGAAACTTGTCAGACCGATACTCCATGCCACTGGCATCACAATGCTCCATGCCCTTGTTATCACAATGCTCCATGACCCCTGCCATCACAATGCTCTTTGACTCCAGTCATCACAATGCTTCATGACCTTTCTAACCACAATGGTCCATGCCCTCGTCATCATCACTCTCTGTGAGCTTTTTAACCAAATTGATCCATGAACTTTTCATCACAATGCTCTTTGACCCTTGTCATCACAATGCTCTATGCCTTTCTCAGCACAATGCTCCGTGACCCTTGTCATCACAATGCTCCATGCGCTTGTCAGCATAATGCTCCATGACACATGTCATCAGAATGCTCCATGACCCCTGTCAACACAGTGCTCCGTGACTCCAATCATCACAATGCTTCATAATGTTTGTCATCACAATGGTCCATGCCCGTGTCATCACAAGGCTCTGTGACGTTTTTAACTACAATGCTCCATGAACATTTCATCTCAAAGCTGCGTGACCCTTGTCATCACAGTGCTCCATGCCTTTGTCAGAAAAATGCTACATGACCCTTGTCATCACAATGTGCCACGTGCATTTTCTCCCAACGGTCCACATATTTGTCATCGCAATGCTCCATAAAACTTGTAATCACAATGCTCCATGCCCTTCTCATCAAAATGCTCCATTACCACTGTCATAACCATGCTCCATGACTCTGCGATCACAATGTTCCACGGCCTTGTCATCACGAGGTTCCATGCCCTTGTCATCACAAAGCTCCATGACGCATGTCATCAGAATGCTCCATGGCCTTCTCCTCACAATGCTCGATGACCTTATCATCACAATGCTCCAAGACCCCAGTAATCACAATGCTCCATGCCCCTTTTCATCAGAATGCTCCATGAAACTTGTCATCACAAGTCTCCATGTTCATCTCATCACAATGCTCCAAGACATTTTCATCAGCATGCTCCCTTCCCTTGTCATCACAATGCTCCATGAGCCCTGTCATCACAATTCTCCATTAACATTTTCAGGCCAATGCTCCATGAACATTTTCAGGCCAATGCTCCATGACCTTCTCATCACAATGCTCCATATCCAGTATCATCACAATGCTCCATGATCACTGTATCACAACACTCCATGACACCTGACAACACAATGATCCGGGACTCTTGTCATCACAATGCTCCATGACCCCTGTCATCACCATACTCCATGAATATTTTCAGCCCAATGCTCCTTGACACTTGTCATCACAATGATCCATGCCCTTGTCATCCCAATGCTCCATGACCCCTCTATTCAAAATGCTCCGTGACGCTTGTCATTACAGTGCTCCATGACACCTGTCATCACAATGCTCCATGCCTTTGTCAGCAAAATGCTACATGACCTTGTCATTACAATGCTCTATGCGCTTGTCATCACACTACCCATTTACCATTTTCATCACAATCATCCATGAACCTTGGGATCACATTGCTTCATGCCCTTGTCATCACAGTGCTCCATGCTCCTTGAAATCAAAATGATCCATGACCTCTGTCATCACAATGCTCCAAATCCTTGTGATCACAATGTTCCATAGCACTTGTCATCACAATGCTCCATGATGCCTGTCATCAAATACTCCATGCCTTTTTCATCACAATGCTCCACGACCTTTGTCATCACAATTCTCAATACACTTGTCATCACAATGCTCCCTGATACTTGTCGTCAGAATGCTCCTTGAACCCTTTCACGAAAATGCTCCATGCCTTTTTCATCACAATGCCCCATGCCGTTATCATCACAATGCTCCAAGCCATTGTCAACAAAATACTCCACAAGCTTGTCATCAGAATGTTCCATGATCCTTTTCATCGCAATGCTCCATGAACTTGTCAGCACAATGCTCCCTGACCCTTGTCAACAAAATGCTCCAAGCCATTGTCATCACAATGCTCCATTACCTTTGTCATCAGAATCCTCCATGACACTTGGCATCACAATGCTCCATGCCATTGTCATCACAATGGTCCATTACATATGCATCACAGTGCTCCCTGACACCTGTCTTCACAATACTGCATCACCTGGTCATCACAATGCTACATGCCCTTGTCATCACAATGCTCCATGCCCTTGTTATCACAGTGCTCCATGACCATTGTCATCACAATGCTCCGTGACACCAGTCATCAAATTGCTTCATGACCTTTGTCATCACAATGGTCCATGCCCTCACCATCAACAGTCTCTGTGACATTTTAACCACAATGCTCAACGAACTTTTCATCACAATGCTCTTTGACCCTTGTCATCACAATGCTCTATGCCTTTCTCAGCACAGTGCTCCATGCCCTCGTCATCAAAATGTTCCTTGCCACCTGTCATCACAATGCTCCATGACTACAGTCATCACAATGCTTCATAACATTTGTCATCACAATGGCCCATGCCCACGTCATCACAAGGTTCTGTTACATTTGTAACCACATTGCTCCAAGAACTTTTCATCACAATGCTCCGTGACCCTTGTCATCACAATCCTCCATGCCTTTGTCAGAAAATTGCTCAATGACCCTTGTCTTCACACTGTGTCATGCGCTTTTCATCACAATGGTCTGCAAATTTGTCATTGAAATGCTCCATAAATATTGTAATCACAGTGCTCCATGCCCTTCTCATCACAATGCTCCATTACCCCTGTCATAACAATGCTCCATGACCCCTGTCATCACAATGTTCCACGGCCTTGTCATCACAAGGCTCCATGACACTTGTCATCCCAATGCTCCAAGACCCCTTTAATCAGAATAATCCATGCCCTTGACATCAAAAAGCTCCATGACACATGTCATCAGAAGGTTCCATGAACTTCTCATCAAAATGCTCCATGCCCGTTTCATCACTATGCTCAAAGACCCATGTGATCACATTGCTCCATGCCCCTTTTCATCTCAATGCTCCATGAACCCTGTCATCACAATGCATCATGCCCATCATCATAAAGCTTCCGGCTATGGTCAGCACAATGAAATCAAAATTCTCCATGACCTCTGTCATCACGAAGCTCCATGACCCCTGTCATCACAATACTCCATGAATATTTTCAGCCCAATGCTCCATGACCTTTGTCATCACAATTACCCATGCGCTTTTCATCACAATCCTCCCTCACCCATGTTATCACAATATACCATGACCCCTGTCATCACAATGCTACATCCCCTTATCAGCACAATGTTTCATGACCACTGATATCACAATGTTCCATAAACCCTGTCATCAAAATGCCCCCTGACCCTTTTCATCCCAAAGATCCATGACCCCTGGCATCACAAGGTTCTATAACCCCTGTCAACAAAATGTTCTATTACAATTTTCATCAAATTGCTGCATCACCCTGTCATCAAAATATTCCTTGCCCTTCTCATCACAATGCACCACACCCTTGTCAACAAAATGCTCCATGACCTTTGTCATCACAAAGCTCCATGATCTTTGGCATCACAATGCTCCATGTCATTGTCATCACAATGCTCCATGAACACTCTCATCACATTTCTCCATGCCCTTGTCATTACAAAGCTCCATGACACTTGTCATCACAATGCTCGATGCCCTTCTCATCAGAATGATCCATGCCCTTCTCCTTACAATCCTCCATGACCCATGTATCACAGTGTACCGTGCCCTTGTCATCACAATGCTCCATGCCCACTCTCATCACAATAATCCATGAAACATTTCAGACCAATGCTCAATGCCCTTCTCATCACAATGATCCATTACCTCTGTCATAACAATTCTCCATGATCCCTGCCTTCAAAATGTTCCACAGCCTTGTCATCACAAGGCTCCATGACCCTTGTCATCACAATGCTCCAAGACCCCTGTAATCACAAATCTCCATGCACTTGTCATCACAAAGCTCCATGACGCATGTCATCAGAATGTTCCATGGCCTTCTACTCACAATGCTCCATGCCCTTGTCATCACAATGCTCCAAGACCCCTGTAATCACAATGCTCCATGGCCCTTTTCATCAGAATGCTCCATGAGAATTGTCATCACAAGTCTCCATGGTCATCTCATCACAATACTCCAGGACATTCTCATCACCATGCTCCATTCCCTTGTCATCAGAATGCTCCATGAGGCATGTCATCACAATAATCCATGAATATTTTCAGCCCAATGCTCCATGACCTTCTCATCACAATGCTCCACGACCAATATCATCACACTGCTCCATGACCACTGTCATCACAACACTCCATGACACCTGACAACACAATGATCCGAGTCTCTTGTCATCACAATTCTCAAAGACCCCTGTAATCACAATGCTCCATGACCTCTGTCATCACTATGCTCCATGCACTTGTCATCACAATTCTACATGCACTTGTCATCACAATGCTCCCTGACCCATGTCATCAAAATGTTCCAAGCCATTGTCATCACAATATTTCATTACCTTTGTCATCACAATCCTCCAAGACACTTGGCATCACAATGTTCCATGCCATTGTCATCACAATTGGCCATTACATATGTCATCAAAATGTTCCCTGACACCTCTCTTCACAATACTGAATGACCTGGTCATCACAAAGTTCCATGCCCTTGTCATCACAATGCGCCATTCCAACTTTCATCACAACAATCCATGAAATTTATTAGACTAATGTTCCATGCCCTTGTCATCACAATGCTCCATGCCTTTGTTATCACAATGCTCCCTGACTCCTGTCATCACAAAGCTTCGTGACTCCAGTCATCGCAATGATTCATGACCTTTGTCATCACAGTGGTCCATACCCTCGTCATCAACAGTCTCTGTGACCATTTTAACCACAATGCTCCATGAACTTTTCATCACAATGCTCTTTGACCCTTGTCATCACAATGCTCTATGCCTTTCTCAGCACAATGCTCCATGACCCTTGTCATCACAGTGCTCCATGCGCTTGTCTGCACAATGCTCCATGACACATATCATCACAATGCACCATGCGCTTGTCATCACAGTGCTCTACAATCTTGACATCACAATGCTCCATCCACTTCTCATCAAAATGCTCTCTCACCACTGATATCACAATGCTACATCACTATTTATCAGAATACTCCCTCACCCCTGGCATCACAAAGTCCCACGACTCCTGTCATTACATTGCTATATGCACTTATCATCACAATGGTCGATGAACCCTGACATCACAATGTTCCATAACATCTGTCATCAAAATATTCCATGACAATTTTCATCAAATTGCTCCATGACCCTGTCATCACAATACTCCCTGACCTTCTCATCACAATGCACAACGCCCTTGCCATCAAAATGCTCCATGACCTTTGTCATCACAAAATCCATGACCCTTGGCATCACATTGCTCCATGCCCTTGTCTTCACAAAGCTCCATGACACATGTCATCAGAATGCTCCATGCCCTTCTCATACAAATGCTCCATGCCCTTGCCATCACAATGCTCCATTACACCAGTCATAACAATGCTCTATGACCCCTGCCATCACGATGTTCCATGGCCTTGTCATCACAAAGCTCCTTGACCCTTATCATCACAATGTTCCCAGAACACTTTAATCACAGTGCTCTATGCCCTTTTTCATATCAATGATCCATGAACCCTGTCATCACAATGCACCATGCCCTTCATCATAATGCTTCATGCTATTGTCATCACAATGAAATCAAAATGTTCCATGACCTCTGTCATAACAATGCTCCAAACCCTTGTGATCACAATATTCCAAAACACTTGTCACCACAATGCCCCATGACGCTCGTCATCACAGTTATCAATGGTCTTCTCATCCCAATGCTCCATGACTTTGTCACCACAATGCACAATACACATGTCATCAAAATGCCCCCTGACCCTTGTTGTCTGTATGCTACTTGAACCCTGTCATGACAAGGCTCCATGCCTTTTTCATCACAATGATTCATGCCCTTTTCATCACAATGCTCCAAGACCCATGTAATCACAATGCTCCATGCCCTTGTCATCACAAAGCTCAATGACGCATGCCATCAGAATGCTCCTTGGAATTCTTCTCACAATGCTCAATGCCCATGTCATCACAATGTTCCAAGACCCTGGTCATCACAATGATCCATGCCCCTTTTCTTCAGTATGCTCCATGAGACTTGTCATCACAAGGCTCCATGGTTTTGTCATCACAATGCTCCAGGAACTTGTCATCACAGTGCTTCTCGACATTGTTATGAAAATTTTCAATGGCCCGTGTCAACATAATGCTCCAAGCCTTAATCATCACAATGCTCCATTATATTTGTCATCACAATTCTCCATTACATTTGGCATCATAATGATCCATGCCATTCTCATCGCAATGGACCATGACATATTTCATCACAATACTCCCTGACACCTGTCTTCACAATACTCCATGAGCTTCTAATCACAATGCTCCATGCCCTTGTCATCACAATGCTCCATGAACCCTGTCATCACAATAATCCATGAACATTTTCAGCACAGTGCTCCACGACCAACTCATCACAATGCTCCATGGCCAATATCATCACAATGCTCCATGACCACTGTCATCAAAACATTCCATGACACCCGACAACACAATGATTCTGGACTCTTGTAATCACAATGCTCCATTCCCTAGTCATCACAATGCTCCATGACCCCTGTCATCACAACACTCCATGAATATTTTCAGCCCAGTGCTCCATGAAACTTGTCACCACAATGATCCATGCCCTTGTCATCCCAATGCTTCATGACCCCTGTATTCACAATGCTCCGTGACGCTTGTCATCAGAGTGCTCCATGACACATGTCATCACAATGTTCCATGCCTTTGTCAGCAAAATGCTACATGACATTGTCATTACAATGCTCTATGCGCTTGTCATCACAATACTCCATTACCATTGTCATCACAATCCTCCATGAACCATGGGATCACATTGCTTCATGCCCTTGTCATCACAATGCTCCATGCTCCTTGAAATCAAAATGATCCATGACCTCTGTCATCACATTTCTCCAAACCCTAGTGATCACAATGTTCCATAACACTTGTCATCACAACGCTCCATGATGCCTGTCATCACAATATTCCATGCTCTTTTCATCACAATGTTCCATGACATTTGTCATCACAAATCTCAATACACTTGTCATCACAATGCTCCATGCGCTTGTCAGCACAATGCTCCATGACAAATGTCATCACAATGCACCATGCACTTCTCATCACAATGCTGCTTAAAATATGTCATCACAATGCTCCATGCACTTCTCATCAAAATGCTCTCTCACCACTGATATCACAGTGCTACATCACTAATTGTCACAGTATTCCCTCAAGCCTGTCATCACAATGTTCCATGACTCGTGTCATCACAATGCTACATGCACTTATCATCACAATGTTTGATGACCCCTGACATCACAGTGTTCCATAACACCTGTCATCAAATTGTTCCATGACACTTTTCATCAAATTGCTCCATGACTCTGTCATCAGAATGCTCCCTGCCTTTCACATCACAATGCACAACGCCCTTGCCATCAAAATGCTCCATGACCTTCGTCATCACAAAGATCCATGACACTTGGCATCACATTGCTCCATGCCCTTGTCTTCACGAAGCTCCATGACACGTCATCAGAATGTTCCATGGCCTTCTCATCACAATGCCCCATGCCCTTGCCATCACAATGCTCCATTACACCAGTCATAAAAATGCTCCATGTCCCCTGCCATCACGATGTTCCTTGGCCTTGTCATCACAAAGCTCCATGACCCTTCTCATCACAATGCTCCAATAACACTTTAATCACAATGCTCTATGCCTCTTTTCATCTCAATGATCCATGAACCCTGTCATCACAATGCACCATGCCCATCATCATAATGCTTCTTGCTATTGTCATCACAATGAAATCAAAATGTTCCATGACCTCTGTCATAACAATGCTCCAAACCAGTGTGATCACAGTATTCCAAAACTCTTGTCATCACAATGCCCCATGACGCTCGTCATCACAATTATCAATGGCCTTCTCATCACAATGCTCCATGACCTTTGTCACCACAATGCTCAATACACTTGTCATAAAAATGCTCCCTGATACTTGTTGTCTGTATGCTCCTTGAACCCTGTCATGACAAGGCTCCATGCTTTTTACATCACAATGATCCATGCCCTTTTCATCACAATGCTCCAAGACCCATGTAATCACAATGCTCCATGCCCTTGTCATCACAAAGCTCAATGACGCATGCCATCAGAATGCTCCTTGGTCTTCTCCTCACAATGTTCATTGCCCTTGTCATCACAGTGTTCCAAGACCCCTGTAATCACAATTCTCCATGCCCCTTTTCATCAGTATGCTCCATGAGACTTGTCATCACAAGGCTCGATTCTTTGTCATCACAATGCTCGAGGACCTTGTCATCACAACGCTTCTCGAACTTATCATAAAAATTTTCAATGGCCCTTGTCATCATAATGCACCAAGCCCTAATCATCACAAAGCTCCATTATATTTGTCATCACAATTCTCCATTACATTTGGCATCATAATGCTCCATGCCATTGCCATCGCAGTGGACCATGACATATGTCATCACAATGCTCCCTGACACCTGTCTTCACAGTACTCCATGACCTTCTCATCACAATGCCCCATGCCCTTGTCATCACAATGCACCATGTCCACTGTCATCACAATAATCTATGAAACTTGTCAGACCAATGCTCCATTCCCCTGTCATCACAATGCTCCATGCCCTTGTTATCACAATGCTCAATGACCCCTGTCATCACAATGCTCCGTGACTCCAGTCATCACAATGCTTCATAACGTTCCTCATCACAAAGTTCCATGCTCGCCTCATCACAAGGCTCTGTGACCTTTGTAACCACAACGCTCAATGAACTTTTCATCACAATGCTCCGTGACCCTTGTCATCACAATGCTCCATGCCTTTGTCAGAGCAATGCTCCATGATGCTTGTCATCAAAATGATCCATGCCCTTGCCATCCCAATGCTCCATGACACCTGTATTCACAATGCTCCTTGACACTTGTCATCACAGTGCTCCATGACACCTGTAATCACAATGTACCATGCCTTTCTCAGCAAAATGCTACATGACCTTGTCATTACAATGCTCTATGCTCTTGTCGTCACAATACTCCATTTCCATTGTCATCACAATCCTCCATGAACTTTGGGATCACATTGCTTCATGCCCTTGTCATCACAATGCTCCATGTTCCTTGAAATCAAAATGATCCATGACCTCTCTCATCACAATGCTCCAAAACCTTGTGATCACAAAGTTCCATAACACTTGTCATCACAATGCTCCATGATGCCTGTCATCACAATACTCCATGCCCTTTTCATCACATTGCTCCATGACCTTTGTCATCACAATTCTCAATACACTTGTCATCACAATGCTCCCAGACACTTGTCTTCAGAATTCTCCTTGAACCCTGTAACGAAGAGGCTCCATGCCTTTTTCATCACAATGACCCATGCCGTTTTCATCACAATGCTCCATGCCATTGTCATCAAAATACTCCACAAGCTTGTCATTAGAATGCTCCATGACCCTTGTCATCACAATTCTCCATGCACTTGTCAGCACAATGCTCCCTGACCCTTGTCATCACAATGCTCCAAGCCATTGTCATCAAAATGCTCCATTACCTTTGTCATCAGAATCCTCCATGACACTTGGCATCACAGTGCTCCATGCCATTGTCATCACAATGGGCCATTATATATGTCATCACAATGCACCATGACAACTGTCTTCACAATACTGCATGACCTGGTCATCACAATGCTCCATGCCATTGTCATCACAATGCTTCATGTCCTTGTTATCACAATGTTCCAAGACCCCTGTAATCAGAATGATCCATGCCCCTTTCATCAGTATGCTCCATGAGACTTGTCTTCACAAGGCTCCATGGTTTTCGCATCACAAAGCTCCAGGGCCTTGTTATCACAATTCTTCATGACCTTGTCATGAAAATCCTCAATAGCGCTTGTCATCATAATGCTGCAAGCCCTAGTCATCACAATGCTCCATTATATTTGCCATCACAATCCTCCATTACATTTGGCATCACAGTGCTCCCTGCCATTGTCATCGCAATGGACCATGACATTTGTCATCACAATGCTCCCTGACACCGCTCTTCACAATAATCCATGACCTTCTCCTCACAATGCTCCATGCCCTTGTCATCACAATGCACCATGTCCACTGTCATCACGATAATCTATGAAACTTCTCAGACCAAAGCTCCATGCCCCTGTCCTCACAATGCTCCATGCCCTGGTTATCACAATGCTCCATGACCCCTGTACTCACAATGCTCCATGACTCCAGTCATCACAATGATTCATAACGTTTGTCATCACAGCGGTCTATGCCCGCGTCATTACCAGGCTCTGTGTCCTTTGTAACCACAATGCTCCATGAACATTTCATCACAATGCTCCGTGACCCTTGTCATCACAATTCTCCATGCCTTTGTCAGAACAATGCTCCATGACACTTGTCATCACAGTGTGCCACGCTCTTTTCATCACAATGATCCACAACCTTGTCATCGCTATGATCCATAAACCTTGTAATCACAATGCTCCATGAACTTCTCATCCAAATGCTCTCTCACCTGAGATATCACAATGTTCCATCACTAGTTATCACAATGCCCCCTCACGCCTGTAATCACAGTGTTCCATGGCCCCTGTCATCACAATGCTACATCCCCTTATAAGCACAATGTTCCTTGACCCCTGACATCACAATGTTCCATAACCCCTGTCATCAAAATGCTCCATGACACTTTTCATCCCAAAGCTCCAAGACCCCTGGCATCACAATGTTCTATAACCCCTGTCATCAAAATGTTCGATTACACTTTTTATCAAATTGCTGCATGACCCTGTCATCAATATGCTCCCTGCCCTGCTCATCACAATGCACCACACACTTGTCATCAAAATGCTTCATGACCTTTGTCATCACAAAGCTCCATGACCCTTGGCATCACAATGCTCCATGCCTTTGGCATCACAATGCTCCATGAACACTCTCATCACATTGCTCCATGCCCTTGTCATCACAAAACTCCATGACACTTGTCATCACAATGTTCGATGCTTTCTCATCACAATGCTCCATGCCCACTCTCATCAAAATAATCCATGAAATATTTCAGACCAATGCTCAATGCCCTTCTCATCAAAATGCTCCATTACTTCTGTCATAACGATGATCCATGACCCCTGTCATCATGATGTTCCATGGCCTTTTCATCACAAGGCTCCATGACCCTTCTCATCACAATGCTCCAAGAACACTGTAATCACAAAGCTCTATGCCTCTTTTCATCTCAATGATTCATGAGCCCTGTCATCACAATGCACCATGCCCATCATCATAATGCTTCCTGCTATTGTCATAACAATGAAATCAAAATGCTCCATGACCTCTGTCATAACAATGCTCCAAACCCTTGTGATCACAATATTCCATAACACTTGTCATCACAATGCCCCATGACGCTCCTCATCACAATTATCCATGGTCTTCTCATCACAATGCTCCATGACCTTTGTCATCACAATGCTCAATACACTTGTCATCCAAATGCTCCCTGACACTTGTTGTCTGTATGCTCCTTTTACCCTGTCATTACAGGGCTCCATGCCTTTTTCATCACAATGATCCATGTCCTTTTCATCACAATGCTCCAAGACACATGTAAGCACGATGCTCCATGCCATTGTCATGAAAAAGCTCAATGACGCACGCCATCAGAATGCTCCTTGGTCTTCTCCTCACAGTGCTCCATGCCCTTGTCATCACAAAGTTCCAAGACCACTGCAATCACAATGCTCCATGCCCTTTTTCATCAGTATGCTCCATGAGAATTGTCATCACATGTCTCCATGGTTTTGTCATCATAATGCTCCAAGCCCTAGTCATCACAATGCTCCATTATATTTGTCATCATAATCCTCCATTACATTTGGCATCACAATGTTCCCTGCCATTGTCATCGCAATGGACCATGACATATTTCATCACAATGCTCCGTGACACCTGTCTTCAAAATATTCCATGACCTTCTCATCTCAATGCCCCATGCCCTTGTCATCACAATGCACCATGTCCACTGTCATCCCAATAATCTATGAAACTTGTCAGACCAATGCTCCATTCCCCTGTCATCACAATGCTCCAAGCCATTGTCATCACAATGCTCTATTACATTTATCATCAGAATCCTCCATGACACTTGGCATCACAATGCTCCATGCCATTGTCATCACAATGGGTCATTACATATGTCTTCACAGTGCTCCCTGAGACCTCTCTTCACAATACTGCATGATCTGGTCATCACAATGATCCATGCCCTTTTCATCACAATGTGCCATTCCAACTGTCATCAAAATACTCCATGGAACTTATTAGAACAATACTCCATGCCCTTGTCATCACAATGCTCCATGCCCTTGTTATCACAATGTTCCATGACCCCTGTCATCACAATGCTCCGTGACTCCAGTCATCACAGTGTTCCATAACCCCTGTCATCAAAATGTTCCATGACCCTTTTCATCCCAAAGCTCCATGATCCCTGGCATCACAATGTTCTATAACCCCTGTCATCAAAATGTTCCATTACATTTTTCATCAAATTGCTGCATGACCCTGTCATCAAAATGCTCCCTGCCCTTCTCATCACAATGCACCACACACTTGTCATCAAAATGCTCCATGACATTTGACATCACAAAGCTCCATGACCCTTGGCATCACAATGCTCCATGTCATTGTCATCACAATGCTCCATGAACACTCTCATCACATTGCTCCATGCCATTGTCATAACAAAGCTCCATGACATTTGTCATCACAATGCTCGATGCCTTTCTCATCACAATGCTCCACGCCCTGGTTATTACAATCCACCATACCCATGTATCACAGTGTACCGTGCCCTTGTCATCACAGTGCTCCATGCCCACTCTCATCACAATAATCCATGAAACATTTCAGACAAATGCTCAGTGCCATTCTGATTACAATGCTCCATTACTTATGTCATAACTATTCTCCATGACCGCTGCCATCACAATGTTCCACGGCCTTGTCATCAAAAGGCTACATGACCCTTGTCATCACAATGCTCCAAGACACCTGTAATCACAATGCTCCATGCCCTTGTCATAACAAAGCTCCATGACGCATGCCATCAGAATGTTCCATGGCCTTCTCCTCACAATGCTCCATGCCCTTGTCATCACAGTGCTCCAAGACCCCTGTAATCACAAAGCTCCTTGCCCCTTTTCGTCAAAATGCTCCATGAGACTTGTCATCACAAGTCTCCATCGTCATCTCATCACAATGCTCCAGGACCTTGTCATCACCATGCTCCATTCCCTTGTCATCACAATGCTCCTTGACACCTGTCATCACAATACTCTATGAACATTTTCAACCCAATGCTCCATGACAATCTTATCACGATGCTCCATGAGCAGTATCATCACAATGCTCCATGACCACTGTCATCACAATGCGCCATTCCAACTGTCATCAGAATAATCCATGAAAATTTTTAGACCAATGCTCCATGCACTTGTCATCACAGTGCTCCATGCCCTTGCTATCACAATGGTCCAAGACCCCTGTAATCAGAATGCTCCATGCCCCTTTTCATCAGTATGCTCCATGAGACCTGTCATCACAAGGTTCCCTGCCTTTTTCATCACAATGCCCCATGCCGTTTTCATCACAATGCTCCATGCCATTGTCATCAAAATACTCCACAAGCTTGTCACCAGAATGCTCCATGACCCTTGTCATCACAATTCTCCATGCACTTGTCAACACAATGCTCCTTGACCCTTCTCATTGCAATGCTCCAAGCCATTGTCATCACAATGCTCTATTAACTTTGTCATCAGAATCCTCCATGGCACTTGGCATCACAATGCTCCATGCCATCGTCATCACATTGGGCCATTACATATGTCATCACAATGCTCCCTGACACCTGTCTTCACAATACTGCATGACCTGGTCATCACAATGCTCCATGCCCTTGTTATCACAATGCGCCATTCCAACTGTCATCGCAATAATCCATGAAACTTATTAGACCAATGCTCCATGCCCTTGTCATCACAATGCTCCACGACCACTGTAAACACAGTGTTCCATGCCACATTTCATCTCAATGTTCCACGATCCCTGTCATCACAATGCACCATGCCCATCATCATAATGCTTCAGGCTATTGTCATCACAATGAAATCAATATTCTCCATGACCTCTGTCATCATAATGCTCCAAACCCTTGTGATCACAATATTCCATAACACTTATCATCACAACACACCATGACGCTCATCATCACAATTATCCATGGTCTTCTCATCACAATGCTCCATGACCTTTGTGATCACAATGCTCAAAACACTTTTCATCACAATGCTCCCTGACTTTTGTCTTCAGTATGCTCCATTAACCCTGTCATGACAAGTCTCCATGACATTTTCATCACAATTATCCGTGCCATTTTCATCACAATGCTCCAAGACACCTGTAATCACAATGCTCCAAGCCCTTGCCATCACAAAGCTCCATGATCCATGTCATCAGAATGCTGCATGGCCGTCTCTGACAATGCTCCATGCCCTTGTAATCACAATGCTCCAAGACCACTGTAATCACAATGATCCATGCCACTTTTCATCAGAATGCTCCATGAAACTTGTCATCACAAGCCTCCAAGGACTTCTCATCACAATGCTACATGACCTTGTCATCACTATGCTCCATGATCAATATCATCACAATGCACCATGACAACTGTCATCACAACACTCCATGACACCTGACAACACAATGATCCGGGACTCTTGTCATCACTATGCTCCATTCCCTAGTCATCACAATGCTGCATGAACCCTGTCATCACAATGCTCCATGACAAGAGTCTTCACAATACAGCATGACCTCTTTATCACAATGCTCCATGCCCTTGTCACCAGAATGCACCATTCCAACAGTCATCACAATAATCCATGAAAATTATGAGACCATTGATACATGCCCTTGTCATCACAATGCTCCATGCCCCTTTTCATCGCAATGCTCCATGACCCCTGTCATCACAGTGCTCCGTGACTCCAGTCATAACAATGCTTCATGACCTTTGTCATCACAATGGTCCATGCCCTCATCATCAACAGTCTCTGAGACCTTTTTAACCACAATGCTCCATGAACTTTTCATCACAATTCTCTTTGACCCTTGTCATCACAATGCTCTATGCCTTTCTCAGCACAATGCTCCATGACCCTTTTCCTCACAATGCTCCATGCGCTTGTCAGCAAAATGCTCCATGACACATGTCATCACAATGCACCATGCGCTTGTCATCACAGTGCTCCACAATCTTGTCATCACAGTGCTCCATAAACCTTGTCATCACAATGCTCTATGCACTTCTCATCAAAATGCTTTCTCACCACTGATATCACAATGTTACTTCACTATTCGACACAATACTCCTTCACCTCTGTCATCACAATGTTCCATGACTCCTGTCATCAAAATGCTACAAGCACTTATCATCACAATGTTCGATGACCCATGACATCACAATGTTCCATAACATCTGTCATCAAAATGTTCCTTGACACTTTTCATCAAATTTCTCCATGACCATGTCATCACAATGCTCCCTGAACTGCTCATTACAATGCACAATGCCCTTGTCATCAAAATGTTCCATGACCTTTGTCATCACAAATATCCATGACCCTTGGCATCACATTGCTCCATGCCCTTGTCATCACTAAGCTCCATGACACATGTCGTCAGAATGCTCCATGGCCTTCTCATCACAATGCTCCATGACCTTTGTCATCACAATGCTCAATACACTTGTCATCAATATGCTCCATGACACTTGTTGTCTGTATGCTCCTTGAACCCTGTCATGGCAAGGCTCCATGCATTTTTCATCACAATATTCCATGCCCTTTTCATCACAATGCTACAAGACCTTGTAATCACAATGCTCCATGCGCTTGTCATCACAAAGCTCAGTGACGCATGTCCTCAGAATGCTCCTTGGCCTTCTCTTCACAATGATCCATGCCCTTGTCATCACAATGTTCCAAGACCCCTGTAATCACAATGGTCCATGCCCCTTTTGATCAGTATGCTATATGAGATTGTCATCACAAGGCTCCATGGATTTCTCATCACAATGCTCCAGGACTTTGTCACCACAATGCTTCACGACCTTGTCATGAAAATTCTCAATGGCCCTTGTCATCATAGTGCTCCAAGCCCTAGTCATCACAATGCTCCATTTTATTTGTCATCCCAATCCTCCATTACATTTGGCATCACAATGCACAATGCCATTATCATCGCAATGGACCATGACATATGTCATCACAATGCTCCCTGACACCTGTCTTCACAATACTCCATGATCTTCTTATCACCATGATCCATACCCTTGTCATCACAATGCTCCATGCCCATGTCATCACAATGCTCCATGACCCCTATCATCACAGTGCTCCATGACTCCAGTCATCACAATGCTTCATAATGTTTGTCATCAAAACGGTCCTTGCCCGTGTCATCACAAGGCTCTGTGACCTTTGTAACCAAAATGCTCCATGAACATTTCATCACAATGCTCCGTGACCCTTGTCATCAAAATGCTCCATGCCTTTGTCAGAACAATGCTCCATGACTCTTGTCATCACAGTGTGCCACGTGATTTTCATCACATCGGTCCACCACCTTGTCATCGCTATGCTTCATAAACCTTGTAATCCCAATGCTCCATGCACTTCTCATCCAAATGCTCTCTCACCAGAGATATCACAATGTTCCATCACTAGTCATCACAATACTCCCTCACCCCTGTAATCATAATGTTCCATGATCCCTGTCATCACAGTGCTACATACCCTTATCATCACAATGTTCCATGATCCCTGACATCACAATGTTCCATAACCCCTGTAATCAAAATGCTCCATGACCCTTTTCATCCCAAAGCTCCATGACCCCTGACATCACAATGTTCTATAACCCCTGCCCTCAAAATATTCCATTATATTTTAATCAAATTGCTGCATGAACCTGTAATCAAAATGCTCCCTGCCCTTCTCATCACAATGCAACACACCATAGTCATCGAAATTCTCCCTGTTATTTGTCATCACAAATCTCCATGTCATTGTCATCACAATGCTCCATGTCATTGTCATCACAATGCTCCATGAACACTCTCATCACATTGCTCCATGCCCTTGTCATCACAAAACTCAATGACGCTTGCCATCAGGATTCTCCTTTGTCTTCTACTCACTATGCTCCATGCCCTTGTCATCACAATGTTCCAAGACCCCTGTAATCACAATACTCCATGCCCCTTTTCTTCAGTATGCTCCATGAGACTTGTCATCTCAAGGATCCATGGTTTTGTCATCACAATGCTCCAGGACATTGTCATCACAATGCTTCACGACCTTGTCATGAAAATTTCCAATGGCCCTTGTCATCATAATGCTCCAAGCCCTAATCATCACAATGCTCTATTATATTTGTCATCACAATTCTCCATTACATTTGGCATCACAATGCTCCATGCCATTTTCATCGCAATGGCCCATGACATATGTCATCACAATGCTCCCTGACACCTGTCTTCACACTACTCCATAACCTTCTCATCACAATGCTCCATGCCCTTGTCATCACAATGCATCATGTCCACTCTCATCACAATAATCTATGAAACTTCTCAAACCAATGCTCCATGCCCGTGTCATCACAATCGTCCATGACCCCTGTCATCACAATGCTCCATGACTCCAGTCATTAGAATGCTTCATAACGTTTGTCATCACAATGGTCCATGCCCGTGTCATCACAAGGCTCTGTGACCTTTGTAACCACAATGCTCCATGAAATTTTCATCACAATTCTCTGTGACACTTGTCATCACAGTGCTCCAAGTCTTTGTCAGAACAATGCTCCATGACCATTTTCATCACAATGTGCCACGCGCATTTCATCACAACGGTCCACAAATTTGTCATTGCAATGCTCCATAAATGTTTTAATAACAATGGTCCATGCACTTCTCATCAAAATGCTCTCTCACCAGAGATATCACAATGTTCCATCACTAGTCATTACAATACTCCCTCACCCCTGTAATCACAAGGTTCCATGACACTGTCATCACAATGCTACATCCCCTTATCATCACAAAGTTCCATGACCACTGCCATCACAATGTTCCATAACCCCTGTCATCAAAATGCTCCCTGACCCTTTCCATCCAAAAGCTCCAAGTCCCCTGACATCACAATGGTCTATAAACCATGCCATCAAAATATTCCATTACAATTTTTATCAAATTGCTGCATGACACGGTCATCAAAATGCTCCCTGCCCTTCTCATTACAATGCACCATGCCGTTGTCATCAAAATGCTCCATGACTTGTCATCACAAAGCTCCATGACCCTTGGCATCACAATGCTCCATGTCATTGTCATCACAATGCTCCATGAACACTCTCATCACATTGCTCCATGCCCTTGTCATCACAAAGCTCCATGACACCTGTCATCACAATGCTCGATGCCATTCTCATCACAATGCTCCATGCACTTGTCAGTACAATCCTGCATGACCCATGTATCACAGTGTTCCTTGCCCTTGTCATCACAATGCTCCATGCCCACTCTCATCACAATAATCCATGAAACATTTCAGACCAAAGTTCCATACCCTTCTCATCACAATGCTCCATTACTCCTGTCATAACAATGCACCATGACCATTGCCATCACGATCTTCCATGGCCTAGTCATCACAAGGTTCCATGACACTTCTCATCACAATGCTCAAGACCCCTGAAATCACAATGCTCCATGCCCTTGTCATCACAAAGCTCCATGACGCATGTCATCAGAATATTCCATGGCCTTCTCATTACAATGTTCCATTCCCTTGTCAGCACAATGCTCCAAGACCCTTGTAATCACAATGCTCCATGCCACTTTTCATCTCAATGCCCCATGAACCCTGTAATCACAATGCACCATGCCCATTATCATAATGCTTCAGGCTATTGTCATCACAATGAAATCAATATTCCGCATGTCCTCTGTCATCATAATGCTCCAAACACTTGTGATCACAATTTTGCATAACACGAATCATCACAACACCCCATGATGCTCATCATCACAATTATCCATGGTCTTCTCATCACAATGCTCCATGATCTTTGTCATCACAATGCTCAATACACTTGTCATCACAATGCTCCCTGACACTTGACGTCAGTATGCTCCTTGAACCCTGTCATGACAAGGCTCCATGCCTTTTTCATCACAATGATCCATGCCCTTTTCATCACAATGCTCCAAGATCCCTCTAATCACAATGCTCCATGCCCTTGTCATCACAAAACGCCAGGACACATGTCATCAGAATGCTCCATGGCCTTCTCATTCACAATGCTCCATGCCCTAGTCTTCACAATGCTCCAAGACCCCTGTAATCACAATGCTCCATGCCCCTTTTCATCATAATGCTCCATGAGACTTGTCATCACAAGTCTCCATGGTCTTCTCATCACAGTGCTCCAGGACCTTGTCATCACCATGCTTCATTTACTTGTCATCACCATGCTTCATTTACTTGTCATCACAATGCTCCAGTACGCCTAACATCACAATCCTCCATGCACATTTTCAGCCCAATGCTCCACGACCTACTCATCAAAATGCTCCATGGCCAATATCATCACAATGCTCCATGACCACTGTCATCACAACATTCCATGACACCTCACAACACAATGATCCGGGATTCTTGTCATCACAATGATCCATGCCCTTATCATCCCAATGCTCCATGACACCTGTATTCACAATGCTCCGTGATGCTTGTCATCACAGTGCTCCATGACACATGTCATCACAATGCTCCATGCCTTTGTCAGGAAAATGCTACATGACCTTGTCATTACAATGCTTTGTGCGCTTGTCATCACAATACTCCATTTCCTTTGTCATCACAATCCTCCATGAACATTGGGTTCACATTGCTTCATTCCTTTGTCATCACAATGCTCCATGCTCCTTGAAATCAAAATGATCCATGACCTCTGTCATCACAATGCTCCAAATCCTTGTGATCACAGTGTTCCATAACACTTGTCATCACAACGCTCCATGATGCCTGTCATCACAATACTCCATGGACTTTACATCACAATGCTCCATGACCTTTGTCATCACAATTCTCAATATACATGTCATCACAATGCTCCCTGACACTTGTCATCAGAATGTTCCTTTAACCCTGTCACGAAAAGTCTCCATGCCTTTTTCATCACAAAGCCCCATGCCGTTTTCATCACAATGCTCCATGCCATTGTCATCAAAATACTCCACAAGCTTGTCATCAGAATGCTCCATGACCCTTGTCATCACAATTCTCCATGCACTTGTCAGCTCAATGCTCCCTGACCCTTGTCATCACAATGCTCCAAGCCATTGTCATCACAATGCTCCATTACCTTTGTCATCAGAATCCTCCATGACACTTGGCATCACAATGCTCCATGCCATTGTCATCACAATGGGCCATTACATATGTCATCACAAAACTCCCTGACAACTGTCTTCACAATACTGCATGATCTGGTCAACACAATGCTCCATGCCCTTGTCATCACAATGCGCCATTCCAACTGTCATAGCAATAATCCATGAAACTTATTAGACCAATGTTTCATGCCTTTGTCATCACAATGCTCCATGCCCTTTTTATCACAATGCTCCATGACCCCTGTCATCACAATGCTCCGTGACTCCAGTCATCACAATGCTTCATGACCTTTGTCATCACAATTGTCCATGCCTTCGTCATCAACAGTCTTTGTGACATTTTTATCCACAATGCTCCATGAAATTTTCATCACAATGCTCTTTGACCCTTGTCATCACAATGCTCTATGCCTTTCTCAGAACAATGCACCATGACCCTTGTCATCACAATATTCCAAGCCTTTGTCATCACAATGCTCCATTATATTTGTCATCAGAATCCTCCATGACACTTGTCATCACAATGCTCTTTGACAATTGTGATCAGACTCCTCCATGATACCTGGCATCACAATGCTCCATGCCATTTTCATCACAATGGGCCATTACATATGTCATCACAATGCTCCCTGACACCTGTCTTCACAATACTGCATGACCTGGTCATCAAAATGCTCCATGCCCTTGTCATCACAATGCGCCATTCCAACTGTCATCACAATAATCCATGAAACTTATTAGACCAATGCTCCATGCCCTTGTCATCACAATGCGCCATTCCAACTGTCATCACAATAATCCATGAAACGTATTAGACCAATGCTCCATGCCCTTGTCATCACAATGCTCCATGCACTTGTTATCACAATGTTTCAAGACCCCTGTAATCAGAATGTTCCATGCCCCTTTTCATCAGTATGCTCCATGAGACTTGTCTTCACAAGGCTCCATGGATTTCTAATCACAAAGCTCCAGGACTTTGTCATCACAATGCTCTTCGACCTTGTCATGAAAATTCTCAATGGCCCTTTTCATCATAATGCTCCAAGCCGTAGTCATCACAATGCTCCATTATATTTGTCATCACAATCCTCCATTACATTTGGCATCTCAATGCTCCCTGACATTGTCATCACAGTGGACCATGACATATGTCATCACAATGCTCCCTGACACCTGTCTTTACAATACTCCATGACCTTCTCATCACAATGATCCATGCCCTTGTCATCCCAATGATCCATGACCCCTGTATTCACAATGCTCCGTGACCCTTGTCATCACAGTGCTCCATGACACCTGTCTTCACAATAATCCATGACCTTGTCATCACAATGCTCCATGCCCTTGTCATCACAATGCACCATGTCCACTGTCATCACAATAATCTATGAAATTGTCATCGCAATGCTCCATGTCCCTGTCATCGCAATGCTCCATGCCCTTGTCATCACACTGCTCCATGACCCCTGTCATCACAATGCTCCCTGAATCCAGTCATCACAATTCTTCATAACGTTTGTCAACACAACGGTCCATGCTCGTGTCCTCAAAAGGCTCTGTGTCCTTTGTAACCTCAATGCTCCATGAAATATTCATCACAATGCTCCGTGACCTTTGTCATCACAATGCTCCATGCCTTTGTCAGAACAATACTCCATGACCCTTGTCATCACAATGTGCCACGCGCTTTTCATCACAATGATCCACAACCTTGTCATCGCTATCCGCCATAATCCTTGTAATCACAATGCTCCATGCACTTCTCATCCAAATGCTCTCTCACCTGAGATATCACAATGTTCCGTCACCAGTTATAACAATCCTCCCTCACCCCGGTAATCACAATGTACCATGACCCCAGTCATCACAATGCTACATCCCCTTATCAGCACAATGTTCCATAACCCCTGAAATCACAATCTTCCATAACCCCTGTCATCAAAATGCTCCATGACCCTTTTCATCCCAAAGCTCCATGACCCCTGGCATCAAGATGTTCTATAACCCCTGTCATCAAAATGTTCCATTACACTTTTCATCAAATTGCTGCATGACCCTGTCATCAAAATGCTCCCTGCCTTTCTCATCACAATGCACCACACACTTGTCATCAAAATGTTCTATGATATTTGTCATCACAATGCTCCATGACCATTGGCATCACAGTGCTCCATGTCATTGTCATCACAGTGCTCCATAAACGCTCTCATCACATTACTCGATGCCCTTGTCATTACAAAGCTCCATGACACTTGTCATCACAATGCTCGATGCCCTTCTCATCACAATGCTCCATGCCCTTGTCATTACAATCCTCCATGACCCACGTATCACAGTGTTCCGTGCCCTTGTCATCACAATGCTCCATACGCACTCTCATCACAATAATCCTTGAAACACATCAGTCCAATGCTCAATGCCCTTCTCATCAAAATTCCCCATTTCCTCTGTCATAACAATGCTCCATGACCACTGCCATCACAATGTTCCATTACACTTTTCATCAAATTGCTGCATGACACGGTCATCAAAATGCTTCCTGCCCTTGTCATCACAATGCACCATGACCTTGTCATCAAAATGCTCCATGACTTGTCATCACAAAGCTCCATGACACCTGTCATCACAATGCTCCATGCATTGGTCAGCAAAATTCTACATGACCTTGTCATTAGAAAGCTCTATGCGCTTGTCATTACAATGTTCCAAGAACTCTGTAATCACAATGCTCCATGCCCTTTTTCATCTCAATGCTCCATGAACCGTGTCATCACAATGCACCATGCCCATCATCATAATGCTTCAGGCTATTGTCATCACAATGAAATCAAAATTCTCCATGAACTCTGTCATCATAATGCTCCAAACCCTTGTGATCACAATGTTTCATAACACTTATCATCACAACACCGCATGACGATCATCATCACAATTATCCATGGTCTTCTCATCACAATGCTCCATGATCTTTGTCATCACAATGCTCAATACACTTGTCATCACAATGCTCCCTGACACTTGTCGTCAGTATGCTCCTTGAACCCTGTCATGACAAGGCTCCATGCCTTTTTCATCACAGTGATCCATTCCCTTTTCATCACAATGCTCCAAGACCCCTGTAATCACAAAGCTCTATGCCCTTGTCATCACAAAACTCCATGACACAAGACATCAGAATGCTCCATGGCCTTCTCCTCACAACGCTCGATGTCATTGTTATCACAGTGCTCCATGAACCCTCTCATCACATTGCTTCTTGCCCTTGACATTACATTCTTCCATGACCCATGTATCACAGTGTTCCGTGCCCTTTTCATCACAATGCTCCATGCCCAATCTCATCACAATAATCCATGAAATATTTCAGACCAATGCTCAATTCCCTTCTCATAACAATGCTCCATTACCTCTGTCATAACAATGGTCCATGACCATTGCCATCACAATGTTCCACGGCCTTGTCATCATAAGGCTCCATTACCCATGTCTTCGCAATGCTCCAAGACACCTTTAATCAAAATGCTCCATGATCTTGTCATAACAAAGCTCCATGACGCATGTCATCAGTAGGATCCATGGCCTTCTCTTCACAATGTTCAATGCCCTTGTCATCACAGTGTTCCAAGACCCCTGTAATCACAATGCTCCATGCCCCTTTTCATCTCAATGATCCATGAACCCTGTCATCACAATGCACCATGCCCATCATCATAATGCTTCATGCTATTGTCATCACAATGAAATCAAAATGCTCCATGACCTCTGTCATAACAATGCTCCAAACCCTTGTGATCACAATATTCCATAACACTTGTCATCACAGTGCCCCATGACACTCGTCATCACAATTATCCATGGTCTTCTCATCACAATGCTCCATGACTTTTGTCATCACAATGCTCAATACACTTGTCATCAAAATGCTCCCTGACACTTGTTGTCTGTATGCTCCTTGAACCCTGTCATGACAAGGCTCCATGCCTTTATCATCACAATGATCCATGCCCTTTTCCTCACAATGCTCCAAGACCCCTTTAAACACAATGCTCCATGCCCTTGTCATCACAAAGCTCAATGAAACATGTCTTCAGAATGCACCTTGGCCTTCTCCTCACAATGCTCCATGCCCATGTCATCACAATGTTACAAGACCCCTGTAATCACAATGGTCCATGCCCCTTTTCAACAGTATGCTCCATGAGATTTGTCATCACAAGTCTCTATGGATTTCTCATCACAATGCTCCAGGACCTTGTCATCACAATGCTTCACGACCTTGTTCTGAAAATTCTCAATGGCCCTTGTCATCATAATGCTCCAAGCCCTAGTCATCACAATGCTCCATTATATTTGTCATCAAAATCCTCCATTACATTTGGCATCACAATGCTCCCTGCCATTGTCATTGCAATGGACCATGACATATATCATCACAATGCTCCCTGACACCTGTCTTCACAATACTCCATGACCTTCTCATCACAATGATCCATGCCCTTGTCATCACAATGCACCATGTCCAATGTCATCACAATAATCTATGAAAATTGTCAGACAAATGCTCCATGCCCCTGTCACCACAATGCTCCATGCCCTTGTCATCACAATGCTCCATGACCACTGTCATCACAATGCTCGTTGACTCCAGTCATCAAAATGCTTCATAACATTTGTCATCACAATGGTCCATGCCCGTGTCATCACAAGGCTCTGTGACCTTTATAACCACAATGCTCCATGAACTTTTCATCACAGTGCTCCGTGACCCTTTTCATCAAAATGCTCCATGCGTTTGTCAGAAAAATGTTCCATGACCCTTGTCATCACAATGTGCTACGCAATTTTCATCACAACGGTCCACAAATTTGTCATTGTAATGCTCCATAAACCTTGTAATCACAATGCTCCATGCACTTCTCATCACAATGCTCCATTTCCCCTGTCATAACAATGCTCCATGACCCCTGCCATCACAATATTCCACGGCCTTGTCATCACAAGGCTCCATGACACTTGTCATCACAATGCTCCAAGACCACTGTAATCACAATGCTCCATGCCCATGTCATCACAAAGCTCCATGACACATGCCATCAGAATGTTCCATGTCCTTCTCATCAAAATGCTCCATGTCCTTGTCATCACAGTGCTCCCAGACCCTTGTAATCACAATTCTCCATTCCCCTTTTCATCTCAATGCTCCATGAACCCTGTCATCACAATGCACCATGCCCATCATGATAATGCTTCCGGCTATTGTCAGCACAATGAAATCAAAATTCTCCATGACCTCTGTCATCACAATGCTCCATGACCCCTGTCATCACAGTACTCCATGAACATTTTCAGCCCAATGCTCTATGACCCTTGTCATCACAGTGATCCATGACCTTGTCATCCCAATGCTCCATGACCCTTTTATTCACAATGCTCCGTGACACTTGTCATCTCAGTGCTCCATGACACCTGTCATCACAATGCTCCATGCCTTTGTCAGCAAAATGCTACATGAACTTGTCATTACAATGCTCTATGCGCTTGTCATCACAATACTCCATTACCATTGTCATCACAATCCTCCATGAACCTTGGGATCACATTGCTTCATGCCCTTGTAATCACAATGCTCCATGCTCCTTGAAATCAAAATGATCCATGACCACTGTCCTCACAATGCTCCAAACCCTTGTGATCACATTGTTCCATAACACTTGTCATCACAACGCTCCATGATGCCTGTCATCACAATACTCCATGCACTTTTATCAGAATGCTCCATGACCTTTGTCATCAAAATTCTCAATACACTTGTGATCAAAATGCTCCATGACACTTGTCATCAAAATGCTCCTTGAACCCTGTCACGAAAACGCTCCATGCCTTTTTCATCACAATGCCCCATGCCGTTTTCATCACAATGCTCCACGCCACTGTAATCAAAATACTCCACAAGCTTGTCATGAGAATGCTCCATGACCCTTGTCATCACAATGCTCCATGCACTTGTCAGCACACTGCTCCCTGACCCTTGTCATCACAATGCTCCAAGCCATTGTCATTACAATGCACCATTACCTTTGTCATCAGAATCCTCCATGACACTTGACATCACAATGCTCCATGCCATTGTCATCACAATTGGTCATTACATATGTCAACACAGTGTTCCCTGACACCAGTCTTCACAATACTCCATGACCTGGTCATCACAATGCTCCATGCCCGTGTCACCACAGTGCACCATTCCAACAGTCATCGCAATAATCAATGAAACTTATTAGACCAATGCTCCATGCCCTTCTCATCACAATGCTCCTTGACCCTTGTAATCACAATGCTCCATGAACTTTTCATCACAATGCTCTTTGATCCTTGTCATCACAATTCCCTATGCCTTTCTCAGCACAATGCTACATGACCCTTGTCATCACAATGCTCCATGCGCTTCTCAGCACGATGCTCCATGACACATGCCATCACAATGAACCATGCGCTTGTCATCACAGTGCTCCACAATCTTGTCACCACAATGCTCCATAAAACTTGTCATCAAAATGCTCTCTCACCACAGATATCACAATGTTACATCCCTATTCGTCACAATACTCCCTCAACCCTGTTATCACTGTTTTCCATGACTCCGGTCATCACAATGCTACATGAACTTATCATCACAATGTTCGATGACCCCTGACATCATAATGCTCCATAACACCTGTCATCAAAATGCTCCATTTCCTTTTAATCAAAATGCTCATGACCCCTGACATCACAATGTTCCATAACCACTGTCATCAAAATGTTCCATAAGCCTTTTCTCCAAATTGCTCCATGACCCTGTCATCACAATGCTCCCTGCCCTTCTCATCACATTGCACAACGCACTTGTCATCAATATGCTACATGACCTTTGTCATCACAAAGATCCATGACCCTTGGCATCACAATGCTCCATGAAGGCTCTCATCACATTGCTCCATGCCTTTGTCATCACAAAGCTCCATGACACGTCATCAGAATGCTCCATGGCCTTCTCATCACAATGATCCATGCGCTTGCCATCACAATGCACCATTACCCCTGTCATAAAAATGCTCCATGACCCCTGCCATCATGATGTTCCGTGGCCTTGTCATCACAAGCCTCCATGACCCTTCTCATCACAATGCTCCAAGACCCCGTAATCACAATGCTCCATGCCCATTTTTCATCTCAATGATCCATGAACCCTGTCATCACAATGCACCATGCCCATCATCATAATGCTTCATGCTATTGTCATCACAATGAAATTAAAATGCTCCATGACCTCTGTCATAACAATGCTCCAAACCCTTGTGATCATAATATTCTATAACACTTGTCATCACAGTGCCCCATGACACTCGTCATCACAATTATCCATGGTCTTCTCATCACAATGCTCCATGACCTTTGTCATCACAATGCTCAATACACTTGTCATCAAAATGCTTCCTGACACTTGTTGTCTGTATGCTCCTTGAACCCTGTCATGACAAGGCTCCATGCCTTTTCATCACAATGATCCATGCCCTTTTCCTCACAATGCTCCAAGACCCCTTTAAACACAATGCTCCATGCACTTGTCATCACAAAGCTCAGTGAAACATGCCTTCAGAATGCTCCTTGGCCTTCTACTCACAATGCTCCATGCCCATGTCATCACAAAGTTCCAAGACCCCTGTAATCACAATGGTCCATGCCCCTTTTCATCAGTATGCTCCATGAGATTTATCATCACAAGTCTCTATGGATTTCTCATCACAATGCTCTAGGACCTTGTCATCACAATTATTCACGACCTTGTTCTGAACATTCTCAATGGCCCTTGGCATCATAATGCTCCAAGCCCTAGTCATCACAATGCTCCATTATATTTGTCATCAAAATCCTCCATTACATTTGGCATCACAATGCTCCCTGCCATTGTCATTGCAATGGACCATGACATATGTCATCACAATGCTCCCTGACACCTGTCTTCACAATACTCCATGACCTTCTCATCACAATGATCCATGCCCTTGTCATCACAATGCACCATGTCCAAAGTCATCACAATACTCTATGAAAATTTTCAGACCAATGCTCCATGCCCCTGTCACCACAATGCTCCATGCCCTTGTCATCACAATGCTCCATGACCCCTGTCATCACAATGCTCCGTGACTCCAGTCATCACAATGCTTCATAACATTTTTCATCACAATGGTCCATGCCCGCGTCATCACAAGGCTCTGTGACCTTTATAACCACAATGCTCCATGAACTTTTCATCACAATGCTCCGTGACCCTTGTCATCAAAATGCTCCATGCGTTTGTCAGAAAAATGCTCCATGACCCTTGTCATCACAATGTGCTACGTGATTTTCATCAAAACGATCCAAAAATTTGTCATGGTAATGCTCCATAAACCTTGTAATCACAATGCTCCATGCCCTTGTCATCACAAAGCTCCATGACACATGCCATCAGAATGTTCCATGTCCTTCTCATCAAAATGCCCCATGCCCTTGTCATCACAGTGCTCCAAGATCCCAGGAATCACAATGCTCCATGCCCCTTTTCATCTCAATACTCCATGAAACCTGTCATCACAATGCACCATGCCCATCATCATAATGCTTCCGGCTATTTTCAGCACAATGAAATCAATATTCCCCATAACCTCTGTCATCACAATGCTCCATGACCCCTGTCATCACAATACTCCATGAACATTTTCAGCCCAATGCTCCATGACCCTTGTCATCACAATGATCCATGTCCTTGTCATCCCAATGCTCCATGACCCCTGTATTCACAATGCTCCGTGAAGCTTTTCATCACAGTGCTCCATGACACCAGTCATCATAATGCTCATGCCCTTGTCATCCCAATGCTCCATGATCCCTGTATTCACAATGCTCCGTGACGCTTGTCATCACAGTGCTCCATGACAACTGTCATCACAATGCTCCATGCCTTTGTCAGCAAAATGCTACATGACTTTGTCATTACCATGCTCTATGCGCTTGTCATCACAATACTCCATTACCATTGTCATCACAATCCTCCATGAATCTTTGGATCACATTGCTACATGCCCTTGTCATCACAATGCTCCATGCTCCTTGAAATCAAAATGATCCATGACCTCTGTCATCACAATGCTCCAAACACTTGTGATCACATTGTTCCATAAATCTTGTCATCACAACGCTCCATGATGCCTGTCATCACAATACTGCATGCACTTTTCATCACAATGCTCCATGACCTTTGTCATCACAGTTCTCAATACAAATGTCATCACAATGCTCCCTGACACTTGTCGCCAGAATGCTCCTTGAACCCTGTCACGAAAAGGCTCCATTACTTATTCAACACAATGCGCCATGACGTTTTCATCACAATGCTCCACCCACTGTCAGCAAAAAACTCCACAAGCTTATCATGAGAATGTTCCATGACCCTTGTCATCACAATTCTCCATGCCCTTTTCAGCACAATGCTCCCAGACCTTGTCATCACAATGCTCCAAGCCACTGTCAGCACAATGCACCATTACCTTTGTCATCAGAATCCTCCATGACACCTGGCATCACAATGCTCCATGCGATTGTCATCACAATGGGCCATTACATATGTTATCACAATGCTCCCTGATACCTCTCTTCACAATACTGCATGACCTGGTCATCACAATGCTCCTTGCCCTTGTCACCACAATGCACCATTCAAACAGTCATCGCAATAATCCATGAAACTTATTAGACCAATGCTCCATGCCCTTGTCATCACAATGCACCATGACCCTTGTAATCGCAATGCTCCATGAACTTTTCATCACAATGCTCTTTGATCCGTGTCATCACAATGATCTATGCCTTTCTCAGCGCAATGCTACGTGACCCTTGTCATCACAATGCTCCATGCGCTTGTCAGCACGATGCTCCATGACACATGTCATCATAATGCACCATGCGCTTGTCATCACAGTGCTCCACAAGCTTGTCATCACAATACTCCATAAACCTTGTCATCACAATGCTCCATGCACTTCTCATCAAAATGCTCTCTCACCACAGATATCACAATGTTACATCACTATTCGTCACAATACTCACTCACCCCTGTTATCACAATGTTCCATGACCGCTGTCATCACAATGCTACATGCACTTATCATCACAAGGTTCGATGACCCCTGACATCACAATGCTCCATAACCCCTGTCATCAAAATGCTCCATGACCCTTTTCATCATAATGCTCCATGACCTCTGACATCACAATGTTACATAACCCCTGTCATCAAAATGTTCCATGACCGTTTTCATCAAATTGCTCCATGACCCTGTCATCACAATGCTCCCTGCCCTTCTCATCACAATGCACAACGCCCTTGTCATCAAAATCCTCCATGACCTTTGTCATCACAAAGATCCATGACCCTTGGCATCACAATGCTCCATGTCATTGTCATCACAATCCTCCATGAACACTCTCATCACATTGTTCCCTGTCCTTGTCATCACATAGCTCCATGACACATGTCATCAGAATGCTCCATGGCCTTCTCATCACAATGCTCCATGCCCTTGCAGTCACAATGCTCCATTACCCCTGTCATAACAATGCTCCATGATCCCTGCCATCACGATGTTCCGTGGCCTTGTCATCACAGTGCTCCATGACACCTGTCATCACAATGCTCCATGACTTTTTCAGCAAAATGCTACATGACCTTGTCATTACAATGCTCTATGCGCTTGTCATCACAATACTCCATTTCCATTGTCATCACAATCCTCCATGAAACTTGAGAGCACATTGCTTCATGCCCTTGTCATCACAATGCTCCATGCTCCTTGAAATCAAAATGATCCATGTCCTCTGTCATCACAATGCTCCAAACCCTTGTGATCCCAGTGTTCCATAACACTTGTCATCACAATGCTCCATGATGCCTGTCATCACAAAATTCCATGCCCTTTTCATCACAGTGCTCCATGACATTTGTCATCACAATGCTCAGTACACTTGTCATCACAATGCTCCCTGACACTTGTCATCAGAATGCTCTTTGAACCCTGTCACGAAAAGGCTCCATGCCTTTTTCATCACAATTCCCCATTCCATTTTCATCACAATGCTCCGTGACGATTTTCATCAAAATGCTCCATGACTTTGTCTGAAAAATGTTCCATGACCCTTGTCATAACAATGTTCCATTCGCTTTTCATCACAACGGTCCAGAAAATTGTCATTGCAATGCTCCATAAACCTTGTAATCACAATGCGCCATACACTTCTCTTCAAAATGCTCTCTCACCAGAGATATCACAGTGTTCCATCACTAGTTGTCACAATACTCCCTCACTACTGTAATCACAATGTCCCATGACCCCTGTCATCACATTGCTACATCCCTTTATCATCACAATGTTCCATGACCCCTGACATCACAATATTCTATAACCCCTGTCATCAAAATGTGCCAATACACTTTCCATCATATTGCTGCATGACCCTGTCATCAAAATACTCCCTCCCCTTATCAATAAAATGTACCATGCACTTGTCATCAAAATGCTCCATGACATTTGTCATCACAAAGCGCCATGACCCTTGGCATCACAATGATCCATGTCATTGTCATCACAGTGCTCCATGAACCCTCTCATCACATTGCTCCATGCCCTTGTCATCACAAAGCTCCATGACACTTGTCATCAAAATGCTCTATGCCCTTCTCATCACAATGCCCCATGACCTTGTCATTATAATCCTTCATGACCCATGTATCAGAGTGTCCCATGCCCTTATCATCACAATGCTCAATGCCCACTCTCATCACAATAATCCATGAAACTTATTAGACCAATGCTCCATTCCCTTGTCATCACAATGCTCCATGCCCTTGTTATCACAAAGGTCCATGACCCCTGTCATCACAATGCTCCATGCCTCCATTCATCACAATGCTTCATGACCTTTGTCATCACAATGGTCCATGCCCTCGTCTTCAGCAGTCTCTGTGACATATTTAACCACGATGCTCCATGAAATTTTCATCACAATGCTCTTTGACCCTTGTCATCACAATGCTCTATGCCTTTCTCAGCAGAATGCTCCATGACCCTTGTCATCACAATGCTCCATGCGCTTGTCAGCACAATGCTCCATGACCCATGTCATCACAATGCACCCTGCACTTTTCATCACAGTGCTCCACAATCTTGTCACCACAATGCTCCATAAAACTTGTCATCACAATTCTCCATGCACTTCTCATCAAAATGCTCTCTCAACACTGATATCACAATGTTACATCACTATTCATCACAATACTCCCTCACCGCTGTCATCACAATATTCCATGACTTCTGTCTTTGCAATGCTACATGCACAAATCATCACAAAGTTCGATGACACCTGACATCACAATGTTCCATAACCCCTGTCATCAAAATGCTCCATAAGAATTTTCCTCAAAATGCTCAATGACCCCTGACATCACAGTGTTCCATTACACCTGTCATCAAAATATTCCATGACACTTTTCATCAAATTGCTCTATAACCCTGTCATCACAATACTCCCTGCCCTTCTCATCACAATGTACCTCGCACTTGTCATCAAAATGCTCCATGACCTTTGTCATCACAAGTATCCATGACCCTTGGCATCTCAATGCTCCATGCCATTGTCATCACAATGCTCCATGAACCCTCTAATCACAATGCTCCATGCACATTTGCATCTCAATGCTCCATGAACCCTGTCATCAAAATGCACCATGCCCATCATCATAATGCTTCAGGCTATTGTCATCACAATGAAATCAAAATATTTGATGATCTATCTCATCACAATGCTCCAAATCCTTGTGATCACAATGTTCCATAACACTTATCCTCACAATGTCCCATGACGCTCATCATCACAATTATCCATGGTCTTCTCATCACAGTGCTCCATGACCTTTGTCATCACAGTGCTCTATACACTTGTCATCACAATGCTCCCTGACACTTGTCATCAGTATGCTCCTGGAACCCTGTCATGACAAAGCTCCATACCATTTTCATAACAATGATCCATGCCAATTTCTTCACAATGCTCCAAGACACCAGTAATCACAATGCTCCATGCCCTTGTCATCAAAATGCCCTAAGACCCCTGTAATCACAATACTCCATGCCCCTTTTCATCAGAATGGTCCATGAAACATGTTATTACAAGGCTCTATGGTCTTCTCATCACAATGCTCCAGGAACTTTTCATCACAGTGCTCCATTCCCTTGTCATCACAATGCTCCATGACGCATGTCCTCACAATAGTTCCTGAATATTTTCAGTCCAATTCTCCAGGAATTTCTCATCACAATGCTTCATGATCCCTATCATCACAATGCTCCATGACCACTCTCATCACAACGCTCCATGACCCCTGACAACACAGTGATCCGGGACTCTTGTCATCACAGTGCTAAATTCCCTAGTCATCACAATGCTCCATGAACATTTTCAGCCCAATGCTCCATGACACTTGTCATCACAATGATCCATGCCCTTGCCATCCCAATGCTCCATGACCCTTGTAATCACAATGATCCGTGATGCTTCTCATCACAGTGTTCTATGACCCTTATCATCACAAAGCTCCATGCCTGTGTCAGCAATATGCTACATGACTTTGTCATCAAAATGCTGCATTTGCTTGTCATCACAATACTCCCTTACCATTGTCATCACAATCCTCCATGAACCTTGGGATCACATTGCTTCATGCCCTTGTCATCCCAATTCTCCATGCTCCTTTAAAACAAAATGATCCATGACTTCTATCATCACAATGCTCCAAACCCTTGTGACCACAAGGTTCCATAGCACTTGTCATCACAACGCTCCATGATGCCTGTCATCACAATACTCCATGTCCTTTTCGTCAAAATGCTCCATGACCTTTTTCATCACAATTCTCCAAACCCTTGTGATCACAATGTTCCATAACACTTGTCATCACAACGCTCCATGATGCCTGTCATCACAATACTCCATGTCCTTTTCGTCAAAATGCTCCATGATCTTTTTCATCACAATTCTCAAAACACTTTTCATCACAATGTTCCCTGACACATGTCGTCAGAATGCTCCTTGAAACCTGTCATGAAATGGCTTCATGTCTTTTTCATCACAATGCTCCCTGTCCTTTTCATCACAATGCTCCATGCCATTGTCGTCACAATACTCCACAAGCTTGTCATCAGAATGCTCCATGACACTTGTCATCACAATGCTCCATGGCCACTGTCATCACAATGCTCCATACCCCTTGTTATTACTGTGCTCCATGACGCTCGTCATCACAATTATCCATGGTCTTCTCATCACAATGCTCTACGCCCTTGTCATCAAAATCCTCCATGACCCTTGTCATCACAATGCTCCATGGCCACTCTCATCACAATGCTCCATTCCCCTTGTCATTAGAGTGCTCCATGACGCTGGTCATCACAATGCTCCACGGTGTTGCCATCACAATGCTCCATTCCCTGGTCATCACAATGCTCCATGCCCTGGTCATCACAATGCTCCATGTCCTCTGTCATCACAATTCTCTTCGTTCTTGGCATCACTATGCTCCATGACAGTTCTCATCACCGTGTTACACGATTTGTCATCACAATTCTCTATGCACTTTTCATCGCAATGCTCCATGACCCCTGTCATAGGAAGCTCCATGTGCTTCTCATCACAATGCTTCATGAACTTGTCATCAAAATTCTCAATGGCCCTTGTCATCACAATGCTCCATGCCCTTGTCATCACAATGCTCCATGTCCCTTGTCATCACAATGCTCCAAGCCCTTGTCATCAAAATGCTCCATTACATTTGTCATCACAATCCTCCATGATACTTGGCATCACAATGTTACATTCCATTGTCATCGCAATGGACCATGACATATGTCATCACAATGCTCCCTGAGACCTGTCTTCAAAATACTCCATGACCTTCTCATCACAATGCTCCATGCCTTGGTCATCACATTGCACCATGCCCACTGTCATCACAATAATCCATGAAACATGTCAGGCCAATGCTCCATGCCCCTGTCATCACAATGATCATTGCCTTTTCATCACAATGCTCTATGAACCCTGTCATCACAATGCTCCACGACTCCAGTCATCACAATGCTTCATGACCTTTGTCATCACAATGGTCCATGCCCTCGTCATCACAAGGCTCTGTGACCTTTGTCACCAAAATGCTCCGTGAAATTTTCATCACAATGCTCGTTGACCCTTCTCATCACAATGCTCCATGCCTTTGTCAGCACAGGTCTCCATGACCCATGTCATCACAATGCGCCATGTGCTTGTCATAACAATGCTCCACAACCTTGTCATCACAATGCTCCATAAAACTTGTCATCACAATGCTCCATGCACTTCTTATCAAAATGCTCTCTCACGAATGATATCAAAATGTTCCCTCACTAGTCATCACAATGCACCCACTCCCCTGTCATCACAATGGTCCACAACTCCATCATGAAAATGTTCCATGACTCCTGACATCACAATGTTCCATAACCCCTGTCATCAAAATGTTCCATGACACTTTTCATCAAATTGCTCCATGACCCTGTCATCACAATGCTCCCTGCCCTTCACAAGAGAATTCACCACACCCTTGTCATCAAAATGCTCCATGACCTTTGTCATCACAAAACTCCATGATCATTGGCATCACAATGCTCCATGCCATTGTCATCACAATGCTCCAAAAACCTCTCATCACATCGTTCCAAGCCCTTGTCATCACAGTATCCATGATGCTTTTCATCACAATGCTCGATGCCATTCTTCTCACAATGCTCCATGCGCTTGTCATTACAATCCTCCATGAACCATGTATCACAGTGTTCCGTGCCCTTGTTATCACAATGCTCCTTGCCCCCTCTCATCACAATAATCCATGAAACATCTCAGACCAATGTTCCATGCCCTTTTCATCACAATGATCCAAGACTCCTCTAATCATAATGCTCCATGCCCCTTTTCATCTCAATGCTCCATGAACGCTGTCATCACAGTGCACCAATGCGCATCATCATAATGCTTCATGCTATTTTCATCACAATGAAATCAAAATGCTCTATGACCACTGTCATCACAATGCTCCAAATCCTTGTGATCACAATATTCTATAACACTTATCATCACAGCTCCCCATAACGCAAGTCATCACAATTATCCATGGTCTTCTAATCACAATGCTCCATGACATTTGTCATCACATTGCTCAATACCCTTGTCATCACAATGGTCCCTGACACTTGTCATCAGTATGCTCCTTGAACCCTGTCATGACAAGGCTCCATGCATTTTTCATCACAATGTTACATGCCCTTTTCCTCACAGTGCTCCAAGACCACTGTAATCACAATGCTCCATGCCCTTGTCATCACAAAGCTCCATGATGCATGTCATCAGAACGCTCCATGACATTCTCATCCCAATGTTCAATGCCCTTGTCATCACAATGCTCCATGCCCACTCTCATCACAATAATCCATGAAACATTTCAGACCAATGTTCAATGCCCTTCTCATCACAATGCTCCATTACCTCTGTCATAACAATGCTCCATGACCCCTGCCATCACAATGTTCCACGGCCTTGTCATCACAAGGCTCTATGACCCTTGTCATCACAATGCTCCAAAACCACTGTAATCACAATGCTCCATGCCCTTGTCATCACAAAGCTCCATGACGCATGTCATCAGAATGTTCCATGGGCTTCTCCTGAGAGTGCTCCATGCCCTTGTCATCACAATGCTCCAAGACCCCTTTAATCACAATGCTCCATGCCTCTTTTCATCAGAATGCTCCATGAGACTTGTCATCACAAGTCTCCATGGTCATCTCATTACAATGCTCCAGTACCTTGTCATCACCATGCTCCATTCCCTTGTCATCACAATGTTCCATGACACCTGGCATCATAATTCTCCATGAACATTTTCAGCCAAATGCTCCATGACCTTCTAATCACAATGCTCCATGGCAAATATCATCAAATTGCTCCATGACCACTGTCATCACAACACTCCATGACACCTGACAACACAATGATCCGGGACTCTTTTCATTAACAATGCTCCAAGACGCATGTAATCACAATGTTCCATGACCCCTGTCATCACAATACTCCATGAACATTTTCAGCCCAATGATCCATGAACCTTGTCATCAAAATGATCCATGCCCTTGTCATCCCAATGCTCCATGACCCCTGTATTCACAATGATCCATGACGCTTGTCCTCACAGTGCTCCATGACACATGTCATCACAATGCTCCATGCCTTTGAGAGCAAAATTCTACATGACCTGGTCATTACAATGCTCTATGTGCTTGTCATCACAATACTCCATTACCATTGTCATCACAATCCTCCATGAACCTTGGGATCACATTGCTTCATGCCATTGTCATCAAAATGCTCCATGCTCCTTGAAATCAAAATGCTCCATGACCTTTGTCATCACAAAGCTCCATGACCCTAGGCATCACAGTGCTCCATGCCATTGTCATCACAATGCTCCATTAACTCTCTCATCACATTTCTCCATGCCCTTGTCATCACTCATCTCCATGACACTTGTCATCACAATGCTCGATGCCCGTCTCATCACAATGCTCCATGCCCTTGTCATTACAATCCCCCATGACCCATGTATCTCAGTGTCCCGTGCCATTCTCATCACAATGCTCCATGCCCACTCTCATCACAATAATCCATGAAACATTTCAGACCAATGTTCAATGCCCTTCTCATCACAATGCTCCATTACATCTGTCATAACCATGCTCCATGACCACTGCCATCACAATGCTCCACAGTCTTGTCATCACAAGGCTCCATGACACTTGTCATCACAATGCTCCAAGACCCCTGTAATCACAATGCTCCATGCCCTTGTCATAACAAAGCTCCATGACGCATGTCATCAGAATATTCAATGGACTTCTCCTCACAGTGCTCCATGCCCTTGTCATCACAATGCTCCAAGACCCCTGTAATCACAATGCTCCTTGCCCCTTTTCATCAGAATGCTCCATGAGATTTGTCATCACAAGCCTCCATGGTCATCTCATCACAATGCTCCAGTACCTTGTCATCACCATGCTCCATTCCCTTGTCATCACAATGCTCCATGAACCCTGTCATCACAATACTTCATGAATATTTTTAGCCCTATGCTCCATGACCTTCTCATCACAATGCTCCATGACAAATATCATCACAATGCTCCATGACCACTGTCATCACAACACTCCATGACACCTGACAACACAATGATCCGGTACTCCTGTCATCACAATGCTCCAAGACCCCTGTAATCACAATGCTCCATGACCCCTGTCATCACAATACTCCATGAACATTTTCAGCCCAATGCTCCATGAAACTTGTCATCACAATGATCCATGCCCTTGTCATCACAATGCTCCATGACCCCTGTATTCACAATGCTCCGTGACGCTTGTCATCACAGTGCTCCATGACACCTGTCATCACAATGCTCCATGTCTTTGTCAGCAAAATGCTACATGACCTTGTCATTACAATGCTCTATGCGCTTGTCATCACAATACTCCATTACCATTGTCATCACAATCCTCCATGAACCTTGGGATCACTTTTCTTCATGCCCTTGTCATCACAATGCTCCATGCTCCTTGAAATCAAAATGATCCATGACCGCTGTCATCACAATGCTTCAAACGCTTGTGATCACAATGTTCCATAACACTTGTCATCACAACGCTCCATGATGCCTCTCATCACAATACTCCGTGCCCTTTTCATCACAATGCTCCATGACCTTTGTCATCACAATTCTCAATACACTTGTCATCACAATTCTCCCTGACACTTGTAATCAGAATGCTCCTTGAAACCTGTCAAGAAAAGGCTCCATGTCATTTTCATTACAAAGCCCCATGCAATTTTCATCACAATGCTCCATGCCATTGTCATCAAAATACTCCCCAAGCTTGTCATCAGAATGCTCCTTGACCCTTGTCATCACAATTCTCCATGCACTTGTCAGCACAATGCTCCCTGACCCTTGTCATCACAATGCTCCAAGCCATGGTCATCACAATGCTCCATTACCTTTGTCATCAGAATCCTCCATGACACTTGGCATCACAATGCTCCATGCCATTGTCATCACAATGGGCCATTACATATGTCATCACAATGCTCCCTGACACCTCTCTTCACAATACTGCATGACCTGGTCATCACAATGCTCCATGCACTTCTCATCACAATGCGCCATTCCCACTGTCATCACAATAATCCCTGAAACTTATTAGAGCAATGCTCCATGCGCTTGTCATCACAATGCCCCATGACCCCGGTCATCACAATGCTCCGTGACTCCAGTCACCACAATGTTTCATAACGTTTGTCATCAAAACGGTCCATGCCCGCGTCAACACAAAGCTCTGTGACATTTGTAACCACAATGCTCCATGAACATTTCATCACAATGCTCCGTGAACCTTGTCATCACAATGCTCCATGTCTTTGTCAGAACAGTGCTCCATGACCCTTGTCATCACAATGTTCCATGATGCCTGTCATCACAATTCTACATCCCCTTATCTGCAAAATGTTCCATGACTCCTGACATCACAATGTTCCATAACCCCTGTCATCAAAATGCTCCATCACCCTTTTCATCGCAAAGCTCCATGACCCCTGGCATCACAATGTTCTATAACCCCTGTCATCAAAATGTTCCATTACAATTTTCATCAAATTGCTGCATGACCATGTCATCAAAATGCTCCCTGCCCTTCACAACACAATACACAACACCCTTGTCATCAAAATGCTCCATGACCTTTGGCATCACAAAACTTCATAACCCTTGGCATCACAATGCTCCATGACATTGTCATCACAATGCTCCATGAACCCTCTCATCACATTGCTCCATGCCCTTGTCATCACAAAGATCCATGACACTTGTCATCACAATGCTCGATGCCCTTCTCATCACAATGCTCCATGCCGTTGTCATTGCAATCCACCATGACCTATGTATCACAGTGTACCGTACCCTTCTCATCACAATGCTCCATGCCCACTCTCATCACAATTATCCATGAAACGTTTCAGACCAATGTTCAATGTCTTTCTCATCACAATGCTCCATTACTTCTGTCATAACAATGCTGCATGACCCCTGCCATCACAATGCTCCACGGTCTTGTCATCACAAGGCTCCATGACCCTTGTCATCACAATGCTCCAAGACTCCTGTAATCACAATGCTCCATGCCTCTTTTCATCAGAATGCTCCATGAGACTTGTCATCACAAGTCTCCATTGTCATCTCATCACAATGCTCCAGTACCTTGTCATTACCATGCTCCATTCCCTTGTCATCACAATGCTCCATGACAGCTGGCATCACAATACTCCATGAACATTTTCAGCCAAATGCTCCATGACCTTCTAATCACAATGCTCCATGGCAAATATCATCAAAATGCTCCATGACCACTGTCATCACAACACTCCATGACACCTGACAACACAATGATCCGGGACTGTTGTCATCACAATGCTCCAAGACCCCTGTAATCACAATGCTCCATGACCCCTGTCATCACAATACTCCATGAACATTTTCAGCCCAATGATCCATGACACTTATCATCACAATGATCCATGCACTTGTCATCCCAATGCTCCATGACCCATGTATTCACAATGCTCCGTGACGCTTGTCATTACAGTGCTCCATGACACCTGTCATCACAATGCTCCATGTCTTTGTCAGCAAAATGTTACATGACATTTTCATTACAATGCTCTATGCGCTTGTCATCACAATACTCCATTACCATTGTCATCACAATCCTCCATGAACCTTGGGATCACTTTTCTTCATGCCCTTGTCATCACAGTGCTCCATGCTCCTTGAAATCAAAATGATCCATGACCGCTGTCATCACAATGCTTCAAACCCTTGTGATCACAATGTTCCATAACACTTGTCATCACAACGCTCCATGATGCCTGTCATCACAATACTCCGTGCCCTTTTCATCACAATGCTCCATGACCTTTGTCATCACAATTCTCAATACACTTGTCATCACAATTCTCCCTGACACTTGTAATCAGAATGCTCCTTGAAACCTGTCAAGAAAAGGCTCCATGTCATTTTCATTACAAAGCCCCATGCAATTTTCATCACAATGCTCCATGCCATTGTCATCAAAATACTCCCCAAGCTTGTCATCAGAATGCTCCTTGACCCTTGTCATCACAATTCTCCATGCACTTGTCAGCACAATGCTCCCTGACCCTTGTCATCACAATGCTCCAAGCCATGGTCATCACAATGCTCCATTACCTTTGTCATCAGAATCCTCCATGACACTTGGCATCACAATGCTCCATGCCATTGTCATCACAATGGGCCATTACATATGTCATCACAATGCTCCCTGACACCTCTCTTCACAATACTGCATGACCTGGTCATCACAATGCTCCATGCCCTTGTCATCACAATGCTCCATGACCCCTGTCATCACAATGCTCCGTGACTCCAGTCATCACAATGCTTCATAACGTTTGTCATCAAAACGGTCCATGCCCGCGTCAACACAAAGCTCTGTGACATTTGTAACCACAATGCTCCATGAACATTTCATCACAATGCTCCGTGAACCTTGTCATCACAATGCTCCATGTCTTTGTCAGAACAGTGCTCCATGACTCTTGTCATCACAATGTGCCATGTTCTTTTCATCACAATGATCCACAACCTTGTCTTCGCTATGCTCCATAAATCTTGTAATCACAATGCTCCATGCACTTCTCATCCAAGTGCTCTCTCACATGAGATATCACAATGTTCCATCACTAGTCATCACAATCCTCCCACACACCAGTTATCACAATGTTCCATGATGCCTGTCATCACAATGCTACATCCCCTTATCTGCAAAATGTTCCATGACTCCTGACATCACAATGTTCCATAACACCTGTCATCAAAATGCTCCATCACCCTTTTCATCGCAAAGCTCCATGACCCCTGGCATCACAATGTTCTATAACCCCTGTCATCAAAATGTTCCATTACAATTTTCATCAAATTGCTGCATGACCATGTCATCAAAATGCTCCCTGCCCTTCTCAACACAATGCACAACACCCTTGTCATCAAAATGCTCCATGACATTTGTCATCACAAAACTTCATAACCCTTGGCATCACAATGCTCCATGACATTGTCATCACAATGATCCATGAACCCTCTCATCACATTGCTCCATGCCCTTGTCATCACAAAGTTCCATGACACTTGTCATCACAATGCTCGATGTCCTTCTCATCACAATGCTCCATGCCCTTGTCATTGCAATCCCCCATGACCTATGTATCACAGTGTACCGTGCCCTTCTCATCACAATGCTCCATGCCCACTCTCATCACAATAATCCATGAAACATTTCAGACCAATGTTCATTGTCTTTCTCATCACAATGCATCATTACCTCTGTCATAACAATGCTCCATGACCCCTGCCATCACAATGCTCCACGGCCTTGTCATCACAAGGCTCCATGACCCTTGTCATCACAATGCTCCAAGACCCCTGTAATCACAATGCTCCTTGCCTCTTTTCATCAGAATGCTCCATGAGATTTGTCATCACAAGTCTCCATTGTCATCTCATCACAATGCTCCAGTACCTTGTCATCACCATGCTCCTTTCCCTTGTCATCACAATGCTCCATGACAGCTGGCATCACAATACTCCATGAACATTTTCAGCCAAATGCTCCATGACCTTCTAATCACAATGCTCCATGGCAAATATCATCAAAATGCTCCATGACCACTGTCATCACAAAACTCCATGACACCTGACAACACAATGATCCGGGACTCTTGTCATCACAATGCTCCAAGACCCCTGTAATCAAAATGCTCCATGACCCCTGTCATCACAATACTCCATGAACATTTTCAGCCCAAAGATCCATGACACTTGTCATCACAATGATCCATGCACTTGTCATCCCAATGCTCCATGACCCATGTATTCACAATGCTCCATGACGCTTGTCCTCACAGTGCTCCATGACACATGTCATCACAATGCTCCATGCCTTTGTCAGCAAAATTCTACATGACCTGGTCATTACAATGCTCTATGTGCTTGTCATCACAATACTCCATTACCATTGTCATCACAATCCTCCATGAACCTTGGGATCACATTGCTTCATGCCCTTGTCATCAAAATGCTCCATGCTCCTTGAAATCAAAATGATCCATGACCTTTGTCATCACAATGCTCCAAACCCTTGTGATCACAATGTTCCATAACACTTGTCATCACAACTCACCATGATGCCTGTCATCACAATAGTCCATGCCCTTTTCATCACAATTCTCAATACACTTGTCATCACAATGCTCCCTGACACTTGTCGTCAGAAAGCTCCTTGAACACTGTCACGAAAAGGCTCCATGCCTTTTTCATCACAAAGCCCCTTGCCATTTTCATCACAATGCTCCATGCCATTGTCATCAAAATACTCCACAAGCTTGTCATCAGAATGCTCCATGCCATTGTCATCACAATTCTCCATGCACTTGTCAGCACAATGCTCCCTGACCATTGTCATCACAATGCTACAAGCCATTGTCATCACAATGCTCCATTACCTTTGTCATCAGAATCCTCCATGACACTTGGCATCACAATGCTCCATGCCATGGTCATCACATTAGGCCATTACATATGTCATCACAATGCTCACTGACACCTCTCTTCACAATATTGCATTACCTGGTCATCGCAATTCTCCATGCCCTTGTCATCACAATGCGCCATTCCAACTGTCATCACAATAATCCATGAAACTTATTAGACCAATCCTCCATTCCATTGTCATCACAAAGCTCCATGCCCTTGTTATCACAATGTTCCAAGACCCCTGTAATCTGAATGCTCCATGCCCCTTTTCATCAGTATGCTCCATGAGACTTGTCATCACAAGGCTCCATGGTTTTCTCATCACAATGCTCCAGGAACTTGTCATCACAATGCTTCACGACATTGTCATGAAAATTCACAATGGCCCTTGTCATCATAGTGCTCCAAGCCCTAGTCATCACAATGCTCCATTATATTTGTCATCACAATCCTCCATTACATTTGGCATCACAATGATCCCTGCCATTGTCATCGCAATTGACCATGACTATGTCATCACAATGCTCCCTGACACCTGTCTTCACAATACTCCTTGACCTTCTCATCACAATGCTCCATGCCCTTGTCATCACAATGCACCATGTCCACTGTCATCATAATAATCTATTAAACTTGTCAGACCAAAGTTCCATGCCCCTGTCATCACAATGCTCCATGCCCCTTGTCATCAATATGCTCCATGACCCCTGCCATGACAACGATCCCTGACTCCAGTCATCACAATGCTTCATAACATTTGTCATCACAACGGTCCATGCCCGCATCATCACAAGGCTCTGTGACATTTGTAACCACAATGCTCCATGAACTTTTCATCACAATGCTCTGTGACACTTGTCATCACAATGCTCCATGCCTTTATCAGATCAATGCTCCATGACCCTTGTCATCACAGTGTGCCATGCGCTTTTCATCACAGTGATCCACAACTTTGTCATCGCTATGCTCCATAAATCTTGTAATCACAATGCTCCATGCACTTCTCATCCAAATGCTCTCTCACATGAGATATCACAATGTTCCATCACTAGTCATCAGAATCCTACCTCACTCCTGTTATCACAATGTCCCATGACCCCTGTCATCACAATGCTACATCCCCTTATCAGCACAATGTTCCATGACCCCTGACATCACAATGTTCCATAACCCCTGTCATCAAAATGCTCCATGACCCATTTCATCCCAAAGCTCCATGATCCCTGGCATCACAATGTTCTATAAACCCTGTCAACAAAATGTTCCATTACACTTTTCATCAAATTGCTGCATGACCCTGTCATCAAAAGGTTCCCTGCCCTTCTCATCACAATGCACCACACCCTTGTCATCAAAATGCTTCAGGACATTTGTCATCACAAAGCTCCATGACCCTAGGCATCACAAGGCTCCATGCCATTGTCATCACAATGCTCCATGAACTCTCTCATCACATTGCTCCATGCCCTTGTCATCACACATCTCCATGACACTTGTCATCACAATGCTCAATGCCGGTCTCATCACAATGCTCCATGCCCTTGTCATTACAATCCCACATGACCCATGTATCACAGTGTACCGTGCCCTTGTCATCACAATACTCCATGCCCAGTCTCATCACAATAATCCATGAAACATTTCAGACCAATGCTCAATGCCCTTCTCATCACAATGCTCCATTACCTCTGTCATAACAATGCTCCATGACACCTGCCATCACAATGTTCCACGGCCTTGTCATCACAAGGCTCCATGACACTTGTCATCACAATGCTCCAAGACCCGTGTAATCACAATGCTCCATGCCCTTGTCATAACAAAGCTCCATGACGCATGTCATCAGAATGTTCCTTGGTCTTCTCCTCACAGTGCTCCATGCCCTTGTCATCACAATGCTCCAAGACCCCTGTAATCACAATGCTTCTTTCCCCTTTTCATCAGAATGCTCCATGAGACTTGTCATCACAAGTCTCCATGGTCATCTCATCAAAATGCTCCAGGACCTTTTCATCAGCATGCTCCATTCCCTTGTCATCACAATGCTCCATGAACCCTGTCATCACAATACTCCATGAATATTTTTAGCCCTATGCTCCATGACCTTCTCATCACAATGCTCCATGACCAATATCATCAAAATGCTCCATGAACCCTGTCATCACTACAATCCATGACACCTGACAACACAATGATCCGGGACTCCTGTCATCACAATTCTCCAAGACCCCTGTAATCACAATGCTCCATGACCCCTGTCATCACAATACTCCATGAACATTTTCAGCCCAATTATCCATGACCCTTGTCATCACAATGATCCATGCCCTTGTCATCCCTATGCTCCATGACCCCTGTATTCACAATGCTCCGTGACGCTTGTCATCACAGTGCTCCATGACACCTGTTATCACAATGCTCCATGTCTTTGTCAGCAAAATGCTACATGACCTTGTCATTACAATGCTCTATGCGCTTGTCATCACAATACTCAATTACCATTGTCATCACAATCCTCCATGAACCTTGGGATCACTCTTCTTCACGCCCTTGTCATCACAATGCTCCATGCTCCTTGAAATCAAAATGATCCATGAGCGCTGTCATCACAATGCTTCAAACCCTTGTGATCACAATGTTCCATAACACTTGTCATCAGAACGCTCCATGATGCCTGTCATCACAATACTCCATGCCCTTTTCATCACAATGCTCCATGACCTTTGTCATCACAATTCTCAATACACTTGTCATCACACTGCTCCCTGACACTTGTCGTCAGAATGCTCCTTGAACCCTGTCACGAAAAGTCTCCATGGATTTTTCATCACAAAGCCCCATGCCATTTTCATCACAATGCTCCATGCCATTGTCATCAAAATACTCCACAAGCTTGTCATCAGAATGCTCCATGACCCTTGTCATCACAATTCTCCATGCACTTGTCAGCACAATGCTCCCTGACCCTTGTCATCACAATGCTCCAAGCCATTGTCATCACAATGCTCCATTACCTTTGTTATCAGAATCCTCCATGACACTTGGCATCAGAATGATCCATGCCATTGTCATCACAATGGGCCATTACATATGTCATCACAATGCTCCCTGACACCTCTATTTACAATACTGCATGACCTGGTCATCACAATGCTCCATGTCCTTGTCATCACAATGTGCTGTTCCCACTCTCATCACAATAATCCAAGAAACTTATTGGACGTATGCTCCAAGCCCTTTTCATCACAACGCTCCATGATGCCTGTCATCACAATACTCCATGCCCTTGTCATCACAATGCTCCATGCCCTTGTTATCACAATGTTCCTAGACCCCTGTCATCAGAATGCTCCATGCCCCTTTTGATCAGTATGCTCCATGAGACCTGTCATCACAAGGCTCCATGATTTTCTCATCACAATGCTCCAGGACCTTGTCATCACAATGCTTCTTGACATTTTCATGAAAACTCTCAACGGCCCTTGTCATCATAATGCTCCAAGCCATGTCATCACAATGCTCCATTATATTTGTCATCACAATCCTCCATTATATTTGTCATCACAATGCTCCATGCCATTGTCATCGCAATGGACCAAGACATATGTCATCACAATGCTCCCTGACACTTGTCTTCACAATATTCCATGCCCTTGTCATCACAATACTCCATGCACTTGTCATCAAAATGCACCATGTCCACTGTCATCACAATAATCTATGAAACTTGTCAGACCGATGCTCCATGCACCTGTCATCACAATGCTCCATGCCCTTGTCATCACAATGCTCCATGACCCCTGTCATCACAATGCTCCGTGACTCCAGTCATCACAATGCTTCATAACGTTTGTCATCACAACGGTCCATGCCCGTGTCATCACAAGACTCTGTGACCATTGTAACCACAATGCACCAAGAACTTTTCATCACAATGCTGCGTGACCCTTGTCATCACAATGCTCCATGTCTTTGTCAGAACAATGCTCCATGACCCTTGTCATCACAATGTGCCATGCACTTTTCATCACAAAGAACCACAACTTTGACATCGCTATGCTCCATAAACCTTGTAATCACAATGTTCCATGCAATTCTCATTCAAATGCTCTCTCACAACGGATATCACAATGTTCCATCACTTGTCATCACAATCCTCCCTCACCCCTGTTATCACAAGTTTCCATGACCCCTGTCATCACAATGCTACATCCCCTTATCAGCACAATGTTCCATGATCCCTGACATCACAATGTTCAATAACCCCTGTCATCAAAATACTCCATGACCCTTTTCATCCCAAAGCTCCATGACCCATGGCATCACAATGTTTTATAACCACTCTCATCAAAATGTTCCATTACACTTTTCATCAAATTACTGCATGAACCTGTCATCAAAATGCTCCCTGCCCTGCTCATCACAATGCACCACACACTTGTCATCAAAATGCTCCATGACTTTTGTCATCACAAAGCTCCATGACACTTGGCATCACAATGCTCCATGTCATTGTCATCATAATGCTCCATGAACCCTCTCATCATATTGCTCAATGCCCTTGTCATCACAAAGCTCCATGACAATTGTCATCACAATGCTCGATGCCCTTCTCATCACAATGCTCCATGCCCTTGTCATTACAATCCCCCATGACCCATGTATCACAGTGTACGTGCCCTTCTCATCACAATGCTCCATGCCCACTCTCATCACAATAATTTAAGAATCATTTCAGACCAATGCTCAATGCCCTTCTCATCACAATGCTCCATTACATCTGTCATAACAATGCTCCATGACCCCAGCCATCACATTGTTCCACGGACTTGTCATCACAAGGCTCCATGACCCTTGTCCTCACAATGCTCCAAGACCCCTGTAATCACAATGCTCCATGCCCTTGTCATCACAAAGCTCCATGACGCATGTTATCAGAAAGTTCCATGGCCTTCTCCTCACAGTGCTCCATGCCCTTGTCATCACAATGCTCCAAGACCCCAGTAATCACAATGCTCCATGCACCTTTTCATCAGAATGCTCCATGAGACTTGTCAACACAAGTCTCCATGGTCATCTCATCACAATGCTCCAGGACCTTGTCATCACCACGCTCCATTCCCTTGTCATCACAATGCTCCATGACACCTGTCATCACAATACTCCATGAACATTTTCAGCCCAATGCTCCATGACCTTCTAATCACAATGCTCCATGACCAAAATCATCAAAATTCTCCATGACCACTGTCATCAAAACACTCCATGACACCTGACAACACAATGATCCGGGACTCTTTTCATCACAATGCTCCATGATCCCTGTAATCACAATGCTCCATGACCCCTGTCATCACAATACTCCATGAACATTTTCATCCCAATGATCAATGACCCTTGTCATCACAGTGATCCATGCCCTTGTCATCCCAATGCTCCATGACCCCTATATTCAAAATGCTCTGTGACGCTTGTCATCAAAGTGCACCATGACACATGTCATCACAATGCTCCATGCCTTTGTCAGCAAAATGCTACATGACACTGTCCTTACAATGCTCTATGCGCTTGTCATCACAATACTCCATTACCATAGTCATCACTATCCTCCAAGAACATTGGGATCCCATTGCTTCATGCCCTAGTCATCACAATGCTCCATGCTCCTTGAAATCAAAAGTATCCATGACCTCTGTCATCGCAATGCTCCAAACCCTTGTGATCACAATGTTCCATAACACTTGTCATCACAACGCTCCATGATGACTGTCATCACAATACTCCATGCCCTTTTCTTCACAATGCTCCATGACCTTTGTCTTCACAATTCTCAATACACTTGTCATCACAATGCTCCCTGACACTTGTCGTCAGAATGCTCCTTGAACCCTGTCACGAAAAGGCTCCATGCCTTTTTCATCACAAAGCCCCATGCCATTTTCATCACAATGCTCCATGCCATTGTCATCAAAATACTCCACAAGCTTGTCCTCAGAATGCTCCATGACCCTTGTCATCACAATTCTCCATGCACTTGTCAGCACAATGCTCCCTGACCCTTGTCATCACAATGCTCCAAGCCATTGTCATCACAATGCTCCATTACCTTTGTTATCAGAATCCTCCATGACACTTGGCATCAGAATGCTCCATGCCATTGTCATCACAATGGGCCATTACATATGTCATCGCAATGCTCCCTGACACCTCTATTTACAATACTGCATGACCTGGTCATCACAATGCTCCATGCCCTTGTCATCACAATGCGCTGTTCCCACTCTCATCACAATAATCCAAGAAACTTATTAGACCAATGCTCCATGCCCTTGTCATCACAACGCTCCATGATGCCTGTCATCACAATACTCCATGCCCTTGTCATCACAGTGCTCCATGCCCTTGTTATCACCATGTTCCAAGACCCAAGTAATCAGAATGCTCCATGCCCCTTTTGATCAGTATGCTCCATGAGACCTGTCATCACAAGGCTCCATGATTTTCTCATCACAATGCTCCAGGACCTTGTCATCACAATGCTTCATGACATTTTCATGAAAACTCTCAATGGCCCTTGTCATCATAATGCTCCAAGCCCTAGTCATCACAATGCTCCATTATATTTGTCATCACAATCCTCCATTATATTTGGCATCACAATGCTCCATGCCATTGTCATCGCAATGGACCATGACATATGTCATCACAATTCTCCCTGACACCTGTCTTCACAATATTCCATGCCCTTGTCATCACAATACTCCATGCACTTGTCCTCAAAATGCACCATGTCCACTGTCATCACAATAATCTATGAAACTTGTCAGACCGATGCTCCATGCACCTGTCATCACAATGCTCCATGCCCTTGTCATCACAATGCTCCATGACCCCTGTCATCACAATGCTCCGTGACTCCAGTCATCACAATGCTTCATAACGTTTGTCATCACAACGGTCCATGCCCGCGTCATCACAAGACTCTGTGACCTTTTTAACCACAATGCTCCATGAACTTTTCATCACAATGCTGCCTGACCCTTGTCATCACAATGCTCCATGTCTTTGTCAGAACAATGTTCCATGACCCTTGTCATCACAATGTGCCATGCACTTTTCATCACAAAGAACCACAACGTTGACATCGCTATGCTCCATAAACCTTGTAATCACAATGTTCCATGCAATTCTCATTCAAATGCTCTCTCACAACGGATATCACAATGTTCCATCACTTGTCATCACAATCCACCCTCACACCTGTTATCACAAGTTTCCATGACCCCTGTCAACACAATGCTACATCCACTTATCAGCACAATGTTCCATGATCCCTGACATCACAATGTTCAATAACCCCTGTCATCAAAATACTCCATGACCCATTTCATACCAAAGCTCCATGACCCATGGCATCACAATGTTTTATAACCCCTGTCATCAAAATATTCCATTACAGAATATTACTCAGCCATAAATAGAAATGAAATTGAGCTATTTGTAATGAGGTGGATAGACCTAGAGTCTGTCATACAGAGTGAAGTAAGTCAGAAAGAGAAAGACAAATACTGTATGCTAACACATATATATGGAATTTAAGAAAAAAAATGTCATGAAGAACATAGGGGTAAGACAGGAATAAAGACACAGACCTACTAGAGAATGGACTTGAGGATATGGGGAGGGGGAAGGGTAAGCTGTGACAAAGTGAAAGAGCGGCATGGACATATATACACTACCAAACGTGAGGTAGATAGCTAGTGGGAAGCAGCCGCATAGCACAGGGAGATCAGCTCGGTACTTTGTGACCGCCTGGAGGGGTGGGATAGGGAGGGTGGGAGGGAGACACAAAACGGAGGGGATATGGAAACATATGTATATGTATAACTGATTAAATTTGTTATAAAGCAAAAAAATAAAATAAGTTAAAAAAAATGTTTTCATCATAAAAAAAAAAATATTCCATTACACTTTTCATCAAATTACTGCATGAACCTGTCATCAAAATGCTCCCTGCCCTGCTCATCACAATGCACCACATCCTTTTCATCAAAATGCTCCATGACATTTGTCATCACAAAGCTCCATGACCCTTGGCATCACAATGCTCCATGTCATTGTCATCATAATGCTCCATGAACCCTCTCATCATATTGCTCAATGCCCTTGTCATCACAAAGCTCCATGACAATTGTCATCACAATGCTCGATGCCCTTCTCATCACAATGCTCCATTCCCTTGTCATTACAATCCCCCACGACCCATGTATCACAGTGTACGTGCCCTTCTCATCACAATGCTCCATGCCCACTCTCATCACAATAATTCAAGAAACATTTCAGACCAATGCTCAATGCCCTTCTCATCACAATGCTCCATTCCCACTCTCATCACAATAATTCAAGAAACATTTCAGACCAATGCTCAATGCCCTTCTCATCACAATGCTCCATTACATCTGTCATAACAATGCTCCATGACCCCTGCCATCACATTGTTCCACGGACTTGTCATCACAAGGCTCCATGACCCTTGTCCTCACAATGCTCCAAGACCCCTGTAATCACAATGCTCTATGCCCTTGTCATCACAAAGCTCCATGACGCATGTTATCAGAATGTTCCATGGCCTTCTCCTCACAGTGCTCCATGCCCTTGTCATCACAATGCTCCAAGACCCCTGTAATCACAATGCTCCATGGACATTTTCATCAGAATGCTCCATGAGAATTGTCAACACAAGTCTCCATGGTCATCTCATCACAAGGCTCCAGGACCTTGTCATCACCACGCTCCTTTCCCTTGCCATCACAATGCTCCATGAACATATTCAGCCCAATGTTCCATGACCTTCTAATCACAATGCTCCATGACCAATATCATCAAAATTCTCCATGACCAATGTCATCAAAACACTCCATGATACCTGACAACACAATGATCTGGGACTATTTTCATCACAATGCTCCAAGACCCCTGTAATCACAATGCTCCATGCCCTTGTCATAACAAAGCTCCATGACGCATATCATCAGAATGTTCCATGGTCTTCTCCTCACAGTGCTCCATGCCCTTGTCATCACAATGCTCCAAGACCCCTGTAATCACAATGCTCCTTGCCGCGTTTCATCAGAATGCTCCATGAGACTTGTCATCAAAAGTCTCCATGGTCATCTCATCACAATGCTCCAGGAACTTTTCATCAGCATGCTCCATTCCCTAGTCATCACAATGCTCCATGAACCCTGTCATCACAATACTCCATGAACATTTTTAGCCCTATGCTCCATGACCTTCTCATCACAATGCTCCATGACAAATATCATCACAATGCTCCATGACCACTGTCATCACAACACTCCATGACACCTGACAACACAATGATCCGGGACTTCTTTCATCACAATGCTGCAAGACCCCTGTAATCACAATGCTCCATGACCCCTGTCATCACAATACTCCATGAACATTTTCATCCCAATGCTCCATGACAATTGTCATCACAATGATCCATGCCCTTGTCATCCCAATTCTCCATGACCCCTGTATTCACAATGCTCTGTGACGCTTGTCATTACAGTGCTCCATGACAACTGTCATCACAATGCTCCATGCCTTTGTCAGCAAAATGCTACATGACCTTGTCATTACAATGCTCTCTGCGCTTGTCATCACAATACTCCATTTCCATTGTCATCACAATCCTCCATGAAACTTGGGATCACATTGCTTCATGCCCTTTTCATCACAATGCTCCATGCTCCTTGAAATCAAAATGATCCATGACCTCTGTCGTAACAATGCTCCAAACCCTTGTGATCACATTGTTCCATTACACTTGTCATCACAACGCTCGATGATGCCTGTACATCACAATACTCCATGCACTTTTCATCACAATGCTCCATGACCTTTGTCATCACAATGCTCAATACACTTGTCATCAAAATGCTCCCTGACACTTGTTGTCTGTATGCTCCTTGAACCCTGTCATGACAAGGCTCCATGCCTTTTTCATCACAATGATCCATGTCCTTTTCATCACAATGCTCCAAGACCCATGTTATCTCAATGCTCCATGCCATTGTCAAGACAAAGCTCAATGACACATGCCATCAGAATCCTCCGTGGACTTCTCCTCAAAATGCTCCATGCCCTTGACTTTACAATGTACCAAGACCCCTGTAATCACAATATTCCATGGCCTTGTCATCAAAAAACTCCATGACGCATGTCATCAGAATGCTCCATGGCCTTCTCATCACAATGCTCCATGCTCTAGTCATCACAATGCTCCAAGACACCTGTAATCACAATGCTCCATGCCCCTTTTCATCAGAATGTTCCATGAGACTTGTCATCACAAGTCTTCATGGCCTTCACATCACAATGCTCCAGGACCTTGTCATCCCCATGCTCCATTCCCTGGTAATCACAGTGCTCCATGACCACTGTCATCACAACACTCCATGACACCAGACAACACAATGATCCGGGACTCTTGTCATCACAATGCTCCATGACCCGTGTCATCACAATAATCCATGAACATTTACAGCCAAGTGATCCATGACCCTTGTCATCCCAATGATCCATGCCCTTGTCATCCCAATGCTCCATGACCCGTGTATTCACAATGCTCCGTGACGCTTGTCATCACAGTGCTCCATGACACATGTCATCACAATGCTCCATGCCTTTGTCAGCAAAATGCTACATGACCTTTTCATTATAATGCTCTATGCGCTTGTCATCTCAATACACCATTTCCATTGTCATCACAATCCTCCATGAACCTGGTGATCACATTGCTTCATGCCCTTGTCATCAAAATGCTCCCTGCTCCTTGAAACCAAAATGATCCATGACCTCTGTCTTCACAATGCTCCAAACCCTTGTGATCACATTGTTCCATAACACTTGCCATCACAACACTCCATGATGCCTGTCATCACAATACTCCATGCCCTTTTCATCACAATGCTCCATGACCTTTGTCATCACAATGCTCAATACACTTGTCATCACAATGCTCCTTGACACTTGTCGTCAGATGCTCCTTGAACCCTGTCAGGAAAAGGCTCCATGCATTTTTAATCACAATGCCCCATGCCGATTTCATCACAATGCTCCATGTCATTGTCATCAAAATACTCCACAAGCTTGTTATCAGAATGCTCCATGACCCTTGTCATCACAATTCTCCATGCACTTCTCAGCACAATGCTCCATGGCCCTTGTCATCACAATGCTCCAAGCCATTGTCATCAAAATGCTCCGTTACTTTTGTCATCAGAATCCTCCATGACACTTGGCATCACAATGCTCCATGCCATTGTCATCACAAAGGGCCATTACATATGTCATCACAATGCTCCCTGACACCTCTCTTCACAATACTGCATGACCTGGTCATCACAATGCTCCATGCCCTTGTCATCACAATGTGCCATTCCAACTGTCATCGCAATAATCCATGCAACTTATTAGACCAATGCTCCATGCCCTTGTTATCACAATGCTCCATGAACCCTGTCATCACCATGCTCCGTGAATCCAGTCATCACAATGCTTCATGACCTTTGTCATCACAATGGGCCATGCCCTCGTCATCAACAGTCTCTGTGACCTTTTTAACCACAATGCTCCATGAACTTTTCTTCACAATGCTCTTTGACATTTGTCATCACAATGCTCCATGTGCTTGTCAGCACAATGCTCCATGACACATGTCATCACAATGCACCATACGCTTGTCATCACAGTGCTCCACAATCTTTTCATCACAATGCTCCTTAAAATTTGTCATCACAATGCTCCATGCACTTCTCATCAGAATGCTCTCTCACAACTGATATCACAATGCTACATCACTATTTGTCACAATTCTCCCTCACCTCTGTTATCACAATGTTCCATGACTCCAGTCATCACAATGCTACATGCAATTATCATCACAATATTCGATGACCCCTGGCATAACAATGTTCCATAACACCTGTCATCAAAATATTCCATGACACTTTTCATCAAATTGCTCCATGACCCTGTCATCAGAATGCTCCCTGCGCTTCTCATCACAATGCACAATGCCCTTGCCATCAAAATGCTCCATGACCTTTGTTATCACAAAAATCCATGACCCTTGGGATCACAATGCTCCATGTCATTGTCATCACAATGCTCCATGAACGCTCTCATCAGAGTGCTCCAGGCCCTTTTCTTCACAAAGCTCCATGACACATGTCATCAGAATGCTCCATGGCCTTCTCATCACAATGCTCCATACCCTTGCCATCAAAATGCTCCATTACCCAAGACATAAAAATGCTCCATGGCCCCTGCCATCAAGATGTTCCATGGCCTTGTCATCACAAAGCTCCATGACCCTTCTCATCACAATGCTCCAAGAACCCTGTAATCACAATGCTCTATGCCCTTATTCATCTCAATGATCCATGAACCCTGTCATCAAAATGCACCATGCCCATCATCATAATGCTTCATGCTATTGTCATCACAATGAAATCAAAATGCTCCATGACCCCTGTCATAACAATGCTCCAAACCCTTGTGATCACAATATTCCGTAACACTTGTCATCACAAATCTCAATGACGCATGCCAACAGAATGCTCCTTGTTCTTCGCCTCACAATGCTCCATGCCCTTTTCATCACAATGTTCCAAGACCCCTGTAATCACAATGCTCCTTTCCCTTGTCATCAAAAAACTCCATGACGCATGTCATCAGAATGCTCCATGGCCTTCTCATCACAATGCTCCATGCCCTAGTCATCACAATGCTCCAAGACCCCTGTAATCACAATGTTCCATTTCCCTTTTCATCAGAATGCTCCCTGAGACTTGTCATCACAAGTCTCCATGGTCTTCTCATCACAATGCTCCAGGACCTTGTCATTACCATGCTCCATTCGCTTGTCATTACAATGCTCCATGACCCCTGTCATCACAATAATTCATAATTATTTTCATCCCAATGATCCACGACCTACTCATCACAATGCTCCATGGCCAATATCATCACAATGCTCCATGACCACTGTCATCACAACACTCCATGACACCTGACAACACAATGATCCGGGACTCTTGTCATCACGATGCTCCATTCCCTAGTCATTACAATGCTCCATGACCCCTGTCATCCCAACACTCCATGAACATTTTCAGCCCATTGCTCCATGACCCTTGTCATCCCAATGCTCCATGACCCCTGTTTTCACAATGTTCCGTGACGGTTGTCATCACAGTGCTCCATGACACCTGTCATCAAAATGCTCCATGCCTTTGTCAGCAAAATGCTACATGACCTTGTCATTACAATGCTCTATGCGCTTGTCATCACAATACTCCATTTCCATTGTCATCACAATCCTCCATGAACCTTGGGATCACATTGCTTCATGCCATTGTCATCACAATGCTCCATGCTCCTTGAAATCAAAATGATCCATGACCTCACTCATCACAATGCTCCAAACCCTTGTGATCACAGTGTTCCATAACACTTGTCATCACAACACTCCATGATGCCTGTCATCACAGTATTCCATGCACGTTTCATCACAATGCTCCATGACATTTGTCATCACAATGCTCAATACACTTGTCATCAAAATGCTCCCTGACACTTGTTGTCTGTATGCTCCTTGAACGCTGTCATGACAAGTCTCCATGCCTTTTTCATCACAATGCTCCATGCCCTTTTCATCACAATGCTCCAAGACCCATGTAACCTCAATGCTACATGCCATTGTCATCACAAAGCTCAATGACGCATGCCATCATAATGCTCCTTGTTCTTCTCCTCACAATGCTCCATGCCCTTGTCATCACAATGTTCCAAGACCCCTGTAATCACAATGCTCCATGCCCTTGTCATCAAAAATCTCCATGACGCATGTCATCAGAATGCTCCATGGCATTCTCATCACAATGCTCCATGCCCTAGTCATCACAATGCTCCAAGACCCCTGAAATCACAATGCTCCTGGCCCCTTTTCATCAGAATTCTCCAGGAGACTTGTCATCACAACTCTTCATGGTCTTCTCATAACAGTTTTCCAGGACCCTGTCATCCCCATGCTCCATTCCCTTGTCATCACAATACTCCATGACCACTGTCATCACAACACTCCATGACAACTGACAACACAATGATCCGGGACTCTTGTCATCACAGTGCTCCATTCCCTAGTCATCACAATGCTCCATGACCCGTGTCATCACAATACTCCATGAACATTTTCAGCCAAGTGCTCCATGACACTTGTCATCCCAATGACCCATGCCCTTGTCATCCCAATGCTCCATGACACCTGTATTCACAATGCTCCGTGCTGATTGTCATCACAGTGCTCCATGACACACGTCATCACAATGCTCCATGCCTTTGTCAGCAAATTGCTACATGACCTTGTCATTATAATGCTCTATGCGCTTGTCATCTCAATACTCCATTTCCATTGTCATCACAATCCTCCATGAACCTTGGGATCACATTGCTTCATGCCATTGTCATCGCAATGCTCCATGCTCCTTGAAATCAAAATGATCCATGACCTCTGTCATCACAATGCTCCAAACCCTTGTGATCACATTGTTCCATAACACTTGTCATCACAACGCTCCATGACCTTTGTCATCACAATGCTCAATACACTTGTCATCACAATGCTCCCTGACACTTGTCATCAGAATGCTCCTTGAACCCTGTCAGGAAATGGCTCCATGCCTTTTTCATCACAATGCCCCATGCCGTTTTCATCACAATGCTCCATGTCATTGTCATCAAAATACTCCACAAGCTTGTCATCAGAATGCTCCCTGACCATTGTCATCACAATGCTCCAAGCCATTGTCATCAAAATGCTCCATTACCTTTGTCATCAGAATCCTCCATGACACTTGGCATCACAATGCTCCATGCCATTGTCATCACAAAGGGCCATTACATATGTCATCACAATGCTCCCTGACACCTGTCTTCACAATACTGCATGACCTGGTCATCACAATGCTCCATGCCCTTGTCATCACAATGTGCCATTCCAACTTTCATCGCAATAATCCATGCAACTTATTAGACCAATGTTCCAAGCCCTTGTCATCACAATGCTCCATGCCCTTGTTATCACAATGCTCCATGACCCCTGTCATCACCATGCTCCGTGACTCCAGTCATCACAACGCTTCATGACATTTGTCATCACAATGGTCCATGCCCTCGTCATCAACAGTCTCTGTGTCCTATTTAACCACAATGCTCCATGAACTTTTCTTCACAATGCACTTTGACATTTGTCATCACAATGCTCCATGCGCTTGTCAGCACAATGCTCCATGACACATGTCATCACAATGCACCATACGCTTGTCATCACAGTGCTCCACAATCTTGTCATCACAATGCTTCTTAAAATTTGTCATCACAATGCTCCATGCACTTCTCATCAAAATGCTCTCTCACCACTGATACAACAATGCTACATCACTATTTGTCACAATACTCCCTCACCTCTGTCATCACAATGTTCCATGACTCCTGTCATCACAATGCTACATGCACTTATCATCACAATGTTCGATGACCCCTGACATCACAATGTTCCATAACCCCGGTCATCAAAATATTCCATGACACTTTTCATCAAATTGCTCCATGACCCTGTCATCAGAATGCTCCCTGCCTTTCTCATCACAATGCACAATGCCCTTGCCATCAAAATGCTCCATGACCTTTGTCATCACAAAGATCCATGACGCTTGGGATCACAATGCTCCATGTCATTGTCATCACAATGCTCCATGAACGCTCTCATCACATTGCTCCAGGCCCTTGTCTTCACAAAGCTCCATGACACATGTCATCAGAATGCTCCATGGCCTTCTCATCACAATGCTCCATGCCCTTGCCATCACAGTGCTCCATTACACAAAACATAACAATGCTCCATGACCCCTGCCATCACGATGTTCCATGACCTTGTCATCACAAAGCTCCATGACCCTTCTCATCACAATGCTCCAAGAACCCTGTAATCACAATGCTCTATGCCCTTTTTCATCTCAATGATCCATGAACCCTGTCATCACAATGCACCATGCCCATCATCATAATGCTTCATGCTATTGTCATCACAATGAAATGAAAATGCTCCATGGCCTCTGTCAAAACAATGCTCCAAACCCTTGTGATCACAATATTCCGTAACACTTGTCATCACAAATCTCAATGACGCATGCCAACAGAATGCTCCTTGTTCTTCGCCTCACAATGCTCCATGCCCTTGTCATCACAATGTTCCAAGACCCCTGTAATCACAATGTTCCTTTCCCTTGTCATCAAAAAACTCCATGACGCATGTCATCAGAATGCTCCATGGCCTTCTCATCACAATGCTCCATGCCCTAGTCATCACAATGCTCCAAGACCCCTGTAATCACAATGTTCCATTTCCCTTTTCATCAGAATGCTCCCTGAGACTTGTCATCACAAGTCTCCATGGTCTTCTAATCACAATGCTCCAGGACCTTGTCATTACCATGGTCCATTTCCTTGTCATCACAATGCTCCATGACCCCTGTCATCACAATAATCCATGATTATTTTCATCCCAATGCTCCACGACCTACTCATCACAATGCTCCATGGCCAATATCATCACAATGCTCCATGACCACTGTCATCACAACACTCCATGACACCTGACAACACAATGATCCGGGACTCTTGTCATCACAATCCTCCATTCCCTAGTCATCACAATGCTCCATGACCCCTGTCATCCCAACACTCCATGAACATTTTCAGCCCATTGCTCCATGACACTTGTCATCACAATGATCCATGCCCTTGTCATCCCAATGCTCCATGACCCCTGTTTTCACAATGTTCCATGACGGTTTTCATCACAGTGCTCCATGACACCTGTCATCACAATGCTCCATGCCTTTGTCAGCAAAATGCTACATGACCTTGTCATTACAATGCTCTATGCGCTTGTCATCACAATACTGCATTTCCATTGTCATCACAATCCTCCATGAACCTTGGGATCACATTGCTTCATGCCCTTTTCATCACAATGCTCGATGCTCCTTGAAATCAAAATGATCCATGACCTCTCTCATCACAATGCTCCAAACCCTTGTGATCACAGTGTTCCATAACACTTGTCATCACAACACTCCATGATGCCTGTCATCACAGTATTCCATGCACTTTTCATCACAATGCTCCTTGACATTTGTCATCACAATGCTCAATACACTTGTCATTAAAATGCTCCCTGACACTTGTTGTCTGTATGCTCCTTGAACCATTTCATGACAAGTCTCCATGCCTTTTTCATCACAATGGTCCATGCCCTTTTTATCACAATGCTCCAAGACCCATGCAATCTCAATGCTCCATGCCATTGTCATCACAAAGCTCAATGACGCATGTCATCATAATGCTCCTTGTTCTTCTCTTCACAATGTTCCATGCCGTTGTCCTCACAATGTTCCAAGACCCCTGTAATCACAATGCTCCATGCCCTTTTCATCAAAAAACTCCATGACGCATGTCATCAGAATGCTCCATGGCATTCTCATCACAATGCTCCATGCCCTAGTCATCACAATGCTCCAAGACCCCTGAAATCTCAATGCTCCTTGCCCCTTTTCAGCAGAATGCTCCATGAGACTTGTCATCACAACTCTTCTTGTTCTTCTCATAACAGTGCTCCTGGACCTTGTCATCCCCATGCTCCATTCCCTTGTCATCACAATGCTCCATGACCACTGTCATCACAACACTCCATGACACCTGACAACACAATGATCCGGGACACTTGTCATCACAATGCTCCATTCCCTAGTCATCACAATGCTCCATGACCCGTGTCATCACAATACTCCATGAACATTTTCAGCCAAGTGCTCCATGACACTTGTCATCCCAATGACCCATGCCCTTGACATCCCAATGCTCCATGACACCTGTATTCACAATGCTCCGTGACGCTTGTCATCACAGTGCTCCATGACACATGTCATCACAATGCTCCATGCCTTTGTCAGCAAAATGCTACATGACTTTGTCATTATAATGCTCTATGCGCTTGTCATCTCAATACTCCATTTCCATTGTCATCACAATCCTCCATGAACCTTGGGATCACATTGCTTCATGCCATTGTCATCACAATGCTCCATGCTCCTTGAAATCAAAATGATCCATGACCTCTGTCATCACAAAGCTCCAAACCCTTGTGATCACATTGTTCCATAACACTTGTCATCAAAATGCTCCATGACCTTTGTCATCACAATGCTCAATACACTTGTCATCACAATGCACCCTGACACTTGTCATCAGAATGCTCCTTGAAACCTATCACGAAAATGCTCCATGCCTTTTTCATCATAATGCCCCATTCCGTTTTCATAATAATGCTCCATGCCATTGTCATCAAAATACTCCACAAGCTTCTCATCAGAATGCTCCATGACCCTTGTCATCACAATTCTCCATGCACTTGTCAGCACAATGCTCCCTGAACTTTGTCATCTCAATGCTCCAAGCCATTGTCATCAAAATGCTCCGTTACCTTTTTCATCAGAATCCTCCATGACACTTGGCATCACAATGCTCCATGCCATTGTCATCACAAAGGGCCATTACATATGTCATCACAATGCTCCCTGACACATGTCTACACAATACTGCATGACATGGTCATCACAATGCTCCATACCGTTGTCATCACAATGTGCCATTCCAACTGTCATCGCAATAAACCATGCAACTTATTAGAACAATGTTCCATGCCCTTGTCATCTCAATGCTCCATGACCTTTTTATCACAATGCTCCATGACCCCTGTCATCAACATGCTTCGTGACTCCAGTCATCACAATGCTTCATGAACTTTGTCATCACAATGGTCCATGCCCTCGTCATCAACAGTCTCTGTGACCTATTTAACCACAATGCTCCTTGAACTTTTCTTCACAATGCTCTTTGACATTTGTTATCACAATGCACCATGTGCTTGTCAGCACAATGCTCCATGACACATTTCATCACAATGCACCATATGCTTGTCATCACAGTGCTCCACAATCTTGTCATCACAATGCTCCTTAAAATTTGTCATCTCAATGCTCCATGCACTTCTCATCAAAATGTTCTCTCACCACTGATATCACTATGCTACATCACTATTTGTCACAATACTCCCTCACCCCTGTCATCACAATGTTCCATGACTCCAGTCATCACAATGCTACATGCAATTATCATCACAATGTTCGATGACCCCTGACATCACAATGTTCCATAACAACTGTCATCAAAATGTTCCATGACACTTTTCATCAAATTGCTCCATGAAACTGTCATCAGAATGCTCCCTGCCCTTCTCATCACAATGCACAACGCCCTTGATATCAAAATGCTCCTTGAACTTTGTCATCACAAAGATCCATGACCCTTGGCATCACAACGCTCCATGTCATTGTCATCAGAATGCTCCATGAACGCTCTCATCACATTGCTCCATGCCGTTGTCTTCACAAAGCTCCATGACACATGTCATCAGAATGCTCCAAGGCCTTCTCATCACAATGCTCCATGCCCTTGCCATCACAGTGCTCCATTACACAAGACATAGCAATGCACCATGACACCTGCCATCACGATGTTCCATGGCCTTGTCATCACAAAGCTCCATGACCCTTCTCATCACAATGCTCCGAGAACACTTTAATCACAATGCTCCATGCCCTAGTCATCACAATGCTCCAAGACACCTGTAATCACAATGCTCCATGCCCCTATTCATCAGAATGCTCCATGAGACTTGCCATCACATTTCTTCATGGTCTTCTCATCACAACGCTCCAGGACCTTGTCATCACCGTGCTCCATTCCCTTGTCATCACAATTCTCCATGACCATTCTCATCACAGCACACCATGATACCTGACAAGACAATGATCCCGGACACTTGTCATCACAATGCTCCATGACCCGTGTCATCACAACAATCCATGAACATTTTCAGCCCAGTGCTCCATGACCCTTGTCATCCCAATGATCCATGCCCATGTCATCCCAATGTCCCTTGACCCCTGTATTCACAATGCTCCGTGACGATTGTCATCACAGTGCTCCATGACACATATCATCACATGCTCCATGCCTTTGTCAGAAAAATGCTACATGACCTTGTCATTACAATGCTCTATGCGCCTGTCATCACAATACTCCATTTCCATTGTCATCACAATCCTCCCTGAACTTGGGATCGCATTGCTTCATGCCCGTGTCATCACAATGCTCCATGCTCCTTGAAATCAAAATGATCCATGACCTCTCTCATCACAATGCTCCAAATTCTTTTGATCACAGTGTTCATAACACTTGTCATCCCAATGCTCCATGATGCCAGTCATCAAAATACTCCATGCCCTTTTCATAACAATGCTCCATGACCTTTGTCATCACAATGCTCAATACACTTGTCATCACAATGCTCCCTGACAGTTGTCATCAGAATGCTCCTTGAACCCTGTCAGGAAATGGCTCCATGCAATTTTCATCACAATGCCCCATGCCATTTTCATCACAATGCTCCATGCCATTGTCATCAAATACTCCACAAGCTTGTCATCAGAATGCTCCATGACCCTTGTAATCACAATTCTCCATGCACTTGTCAGCACAATGCACCCTGAACCTTGTCATCACAATTCTCCAAGCCATTGTCATCACAATGCTCCATTACCATTGTCATCAGAATCCTCCATGACACTTGGCATCACAATGCTCCAAGGCCTTCTCATCACAATGCTCCATGCCCTTGCCATCACAGTGCTCCATTACACAAGACATAGCAATGCACCATGACACCTGCCATCACGATGTTCCATGGCCTTGTCATCACAAAGCTCCATGACCCTTCTCATCACAATGCTCCGAGAACACTTTAATCACAATGCTCCATGCCCTAGTCATCACAATGCTCCAAGACACCTGTAATCACAATGCTCCATGCCCCTATTCATCAGAATGCTCCATGAGACTTGCCATCACATTTCTTCATGGTCTTCTCATCACAACGCTCCAGGACCTTGTCATCACCGTGCTCCATTCCCTTGTCATCACAATTCTCCATGACCATTCTCATCACAGCACACCATGATACCTGACAAGACAATGATCCCGGACACTTGTCATCACAATGCTCCATGACCCGTGTCATCACAACACTCCATGAACATTTTCAGCCCAGTGCTCCATGACCCTTGTCATCCCAATGATCCATGCCCATGTCATCCCAATGTCCCTTGACCCCTGTATTCACAATGCTCCGTGACGATTGTCATCACAGTGCTCCATGACACATATCATCACATGCTCCATGCCTTTGTCAGAAAAATGCTACATGACCTTGTCATTACAATGCTCTATGCGCCTGTCATCACAATACTCCATTTCCATTGTCATCACAATCCTCCCTGAACTTGGGATCGCATTGCTTCATGCCCTTGTCATCACAATGCTCCATGCTCCTTGAAATCAAAATGATCCATGACCTCTCTCATCACAATGCTCCAAACTCTTTTGATCACAGTGTTCATAACACTTGTCATCCCAATGCTCCATGATGCCAGTCATCAAAATACTCCATGCCCTTTTCATAACAATGCTCCATGACCTTTGTCATCACAATGCTCAATACACTTGTCATCACAATGCTCCCTGACAGTTGTCATCAGAATGCTCCTTGAACCCTGTCAGGAAATGGCTCCATGCAATTTTCATCACAATGCCCCATGCCATTTTCATCACAATGCTCCATGCCATTGTCATCAAATACTCCACAAGCTTGTCATCAGAATGCTCCATGACCCTTGTAATCACAATTCTCCATGCACTTGTCAGCACAATGCACCCTGAACCTTGTCATCACAATTCTCCAAGCCATTGTCATCACAATGCTCCATTACCATTGTCATCAGAATCCTCCATGACACTTGGCATCACAATGCTCCATGCCATTTTCACCACAATGGGCCATTACATATGTCATCACAATGTTCCCTGACACCTGTCTTCACAATACTGCATGATCTGGTCATCAAAATGCTCCATGCCCTTGTCATCACAATGTGCCATTCCAACTGTCATCACAATAATCCATGAAACTTATTACACCAATGTCCCATGCCCTTATAATCACAATGTTGCATGCCCTTGTTATCACAATGCTCCATGACGCCTGTCATCACAATGCTCCGTGACTGCAGTCATCACAATGATTCATGACCTCTGTCATCACAATGGTCCATGCCCTCATCATCAACAGTCTCTGTGACCTTTTTAACCATAATTCTCCATGAAGTTTTCATCACAATGCTCTTTGACCCTTGTCATCATAGTGCTCCATGTGGTTGTCAGCACAGTGCTCCATGACACATGTCATCACAATGCACCATACACTTGTCATCACAGTGCTCCACAATCTTGTCATCACAATGCTCCTTTAAATTTGTCATCACAATGCTCCATGCACTTCTCATCAAAATGCTCTCTCACCACTGATATCACAATGCTACATCACTGTTTGTCACAATACTCCCTCACCCCTGTCATCACAATGTTCCATGACTCCTGTCATCACAATGCTACATGCAAATATCATCACAATGTTCGATGACCCCTGACATCACAATGTTCCATAACACTTGTCATCAAAATGTTCCATGACACTTTTCATCAAATTGCTCCATGACCCTGTCATCAGAATGCTCCCTGCCCTTCTCAACACAATGCACAACGCCCTTGCCATCAAAATGATCCATGACCTTTGTCATCACAAAAATTCATGACCCTTGGCATCAAAAAGCTCCATGTCATTGTCATCACAATGCTCCATGAACGCTCTCATCACATTGCTCCATGCCCTTGTCTTCACAAAGCTTCATGACACATGTCATCAGAATGCTCCATGGCCTTCTTATCACAATGCTCCACGCCCTTGCCATCACAATGCTCTATTACAAAAGACATAACAATGCTCCATGACCCCTGCCATCACGATGTTCCATGGCCTTGTCATCACAAAGCTCCATGACCCTTCTCATCACAATGCTCCAAGAACCCTGTAATCACAGTGTTCTATGCCCTTTTTCATCTCAATGATCCATGAACCCTGTCATCACAATGCACCGTGCCCATCATCATAATGCTTCATGCTATTGTCATCACAATGAAATCAAAATGCTCCATAACCTCTGTCATAACAATGCTCCAAACCCTTGTGATCACAATATTCCATAACACTTGTCATCACAATGCCCCATGACGCTCGTCATCACAATTATCAATGGTCTTCTCATCACAATGCACCATGACCATTGTCATCACAATGCTCAATACACTTGTCATCAAAATGCTCCCTGACACTTGTTGTCTGTATGCTCCTTGAATCCTGTCATGACAAGGCTCCATGCCTTTTTCATCACAGTGATCCATGTCCTTTTCATCACAATGCTCCAAGAAACATGTAATCTCAATGCTCCATGCCCTTGTCATCAGAAAGCTCAATGACTCATGCCATCAGAATGCTCCTTGTTCTTCTCCTCACAATGCTCCTTGCCCTTCTCATCACAATGTTCCAAGACCCCTGTAATCACAATGCTCCATGCCCTTGTCATCAAAAAACTCCATGACGCATGTCATCAGAATGCTCCATGGCCTTCTCATCACAATGCTCCATGCACTAGTCATCACAATACTCCAAGACCCCTGTAATCACAATGTTCCATGTCCCTTTTCATCAGAATGCTCCATGAGACTTGTCATAACAAGTCTCTATGGTCTTCTCATCACAGTGCTCCAGGAACTTGTCATCACCATGCTCCATTCCCTTGTCATCACAATTCTCCATGAACCCTGTCATCACAATAATCCATGAACATTTTCAGAAAAATGCTCCACTACCTACTCATCACAATGCTCCATGGCCAATATCATCACAATGCCTCATGACCACAGTCATCACAACACTCCATGACACCTGACAACACAATGATCAGGGACTCTAGTCATCACAATGTTCCATTCCCTAGTCATCACAATGCTCCATGACCACTGTCATCACAACACTCCATGAATATTTTCAGCCCAGTGCTCCATGACCCTTTTCATCAAAATGATCCATGTCCTTGTCATCCCAATGCTCCATGACCCCTGTATCCACAATGCTCCGTGACGCTTGTCATCACAGTGCTCCATGACACATGTCATCACAGTGCTCCATGCCTTTGTCAGCAAAATGATACATGATCTTGTCATTACAATGCTCTATGCGCTTGTCATCACAATACTCCATTTCCATTGTCATCACAATCTTCCATGAACCTTGGGATCACATTGCTTCATGCCCTTGTCATCACAATGCTCCATGCTCCTTGAAATCAAAATGATCCATGACCTCTCTCATCACAATGCTCCAAACACTCGTGATCACAGTGTTCCATAACACTTGTCATCACAACGCTCCATGATGCCTGTCATCACAATACTCCATGTCCTTTTCATCACAATGCTCCCTGACAGTTGTCATCACTATTCTCAACTCACTTGTCATCACAATGCTCCCTGACACTTGTCATCAGAATGCTCCTGGAAACCTGTCAGGAAAAGGCTCCATGCCTTTTTCATCACAATGCCCCATGCCGTTTTCATCACAATGCTCCATGCCATTGTCATCAAAATACTCCACAAGCTTGTCATCAGAATGGTCCATGACCCTTGTCATCACAATTCTCCATGCACTTGTCAGCACAATGCTCCCTGACCCTTGTCATCACAATGCTCCAAGCCATTGTTATCACAATGCTCCATTACATTTGTCATCAGAATCCTCCATGACACTTGGCATCACAATGCTCCATGTCATTGTCATCACAATGGGCCATTACATATGTCATCACAATGTTCCCTGACACCTGTCTTCACAATACTGCATGACCTGGTCATCACAATGCTCCATGCCCTTGTCATCACAATGCGCCATTCCAACTGTCATCGCAATAATCCATGCAACTTATTAGACCAATGCTCCATGCCCTTGGTATCACAATGCTCCATGACCCCTGTCATCACAATGCTCCGTGAATCCTGTCATCACAATGCTCTCTGACTCCAGTCATCTCAATGATTCATAACGTTTGTCATCACAATGGTCCATGCCCGCGTCATCACAAGGCTCTGTGACCTTTGTAACCACAATTCTCCATAAACTTTTCATCACAATTCTCTGTGACACTTGTCAATACAATGCTCCATATCTTTGTCAGAACAATGTTCCATGACCATTGTTTTCACAATGTGCCACGCGCATTTCATCACAATGGTCCACAACCTTGTCATTGCAATGCTCCATAAACCTTGTAATCACAATGCTCCATGAACTTCTCATCAAATTTCTCTCTCCCCAGGGATATCACAATGTTCCACCACTAGTCATCACAATACACGCTCACCCCGTAATCACAATGATCCATGACCCTGTCATCACACTGCTACATCCCCTTACCATCACAATGTTCCATGACACCTGTCATCAAAATGCTCCATGATACAATTCATCCCAAAGCTCCAAGACCCCTGACATCACAATGTTCTATAACCCCTGGCATCAAAATGTTCCATTACATTTTTCATCAAATTGCTGCATGACCCGGTCATCAAAATGCTCCCTGCTTTTCTCATCACAATGCACCATGCCCTTGTCATCAAAATGCTCCATGACTTGTCATCACAAAGCTCCATGACCCTTGGCATCACAATGCTCCATGTCATTTTCATCACAATGCTCCATGAACCCTCTCATCACATTGCTCAATGCCCTTGTCATCACAAAGCTCCATGACACTTGTCATCACAATGCTCGATGCCCTTCTCATCACAATGCTCCATGCCCTTTTCATTACAATCCTGCATGACCCATGTATCATAGTGTTCCGTACCCTTGTCATCACAATGCTCCATGCCGACTCTCATCACAATAATCCATGAAGCACTTCAGACCAATGTTCCATGCCCTTCCCATCACAGTGCTCCATTGCCTCTGTCATAACAATGCACCATGACCCCTGCCATGACAATGTTCCACGGCCTAGTCATCACAAGGTTCCATGACACTTGTCATCACAATGCTGAAGACCCCTGTAATCACAATGCTCCATGCCCTTGTCATCACAAAGCTCCATGACGCATGTCATCAGAATGTTCCATGGCCTTCTCATCACAATGCTCCATGCCCTTGTCATCACAATGCTCCAAGACCCATGTGAACACAATGTCCCATGCCCCTTTTCATCTCAATGCTCCATGAACCCTGTCATCACAATGCACCATGCCCATCATCATAATGCTTCAGTCTATTGTCATCACAATGAAATCAATATTCTCCATTACCTCTGTCATCATAATGCTCCAAACCTTTGTGATCACAATGTTCCATAACACTTATCATCACAACACCCAATGACGCTCATCATCACTATTATCCCTGGTCTTCTCATCAAAATGCTCCATGATCTTTGTCATCACAATGCTCAATTCACTTGTCATCACAATGCTCCCTGACACTTGTCGTCAGTATGCTCCTTGAACCCTGACATGACAAGGCTCCATGCCTTTTTCATCACAATGATCCATGCCATTTTCATCACAATGTTCCAAGACCCCTGTAATCACAATGCTCCATGCCCATTTTCATCAGAATGCTCCAAGAGACTTGTCATCACAAGTCTCCATGGTCTTCTCATCACAATGCTCCAGGACCTTATCATCACCATGCTCCATTCCCTTGTCATCACAATGCTCCAAGCCATTGTCATCACAATGCTCCATTACCTTTGTCATCACAATCCTCCATGACACATGGCATCACAATGCTCCATGCCATTGTCATCACAATGGGCCATTGCATATGTCGTCACAATGCTCCGTGACACCTCTCTTCACAATACTGCATGACCTGGTCATCACAATGCTACATGGCCTTGTCATCACAATGTGCCTTTCCAACTGTCATCACAATAATCCATGAAACTTATTAGACCAATGTTCCATGCCCTTGTCATCACAATGCTCCATGCCCTAGTTATCACAGTGCTCCATGACCCCTGTCATCACAATGCTCCGTGACTCCAGTCATCACAATGCTTCATGACCTTTGTCATCACAATGCTCCATGCCCTGGTCATCAACAGTCTCTGTGACATTTTTAACCACAATGCTCCATGAACTTTTCATCACAATGCTCTTTGATCCTTGTCATCACAATGCTCCATGTGCTTGTCAGCACAGTGCTCTATGACACATGTCATCACAATGCACCAAGCGCTTGTCATCACAGTGCTCCACAATCTTGTCATCACAATGCTCCTTAAAATCTGTCATCACAATTCTCCATGTACTTCTCATCAAAATGCTCTCTCACCACTGATATCACAATGCTACATCACTATTTGTCACAATACTCCCTCACACCTGTCATCACAATGTTCCATGACTCCTGTCATCACATTGCTACATGCACTTATCATCACAATGTTCGATGACCCCTGACATCACAATGTTCCATAACAACTGTTATCAAAATGTTCCATGACACTTTTCAGCAAATTGCTCCATGACCCTGTCATCAGAATGCTCCCTGCCCTTCTCATCACCATGCACAACGCCCTTGCCATCAAAATGCTACATGACCTTTGTCATCACAAAGATCCATGACCCTTGGCATCACAATGCTCCATGTCATTGTCATCACAATGCTCCATGAACGCTCTCATCACATTGCTCCATGCCCATGTCTTCACAAAGCTCCATGACACATGTCATCAGAATGCTCCATGGCCTTCTCATCACAATGCTCCATGCCCTTGCCATCACAATGCTCCATTATCCCAGTAATAACAATACTCCATGACCTCTGCCATCACGATGTACCATGGCCTTGTCATCACAAAGCTGATTGACCCTTCTCATCACAAGGCTCCAAGAACCCTGTAATCACAATGCTCTATGCCCCTTTTCATCTCAATGACCCATGAACCCTGTCATAACAATTCACCATGCCCATCATCATAATGCTTCATGCTATTGTCATCACAATGAAATCAAAATGCTCCATGACCTCTGTCATAACAAAGCTCCAAACCCTTGGGATCACAATAATCCATAACACTTGTCATCACAATACCCCATGACTCGTGTTATCACAATTATCAATGGTCTTCTCATCACCATGCTCCATGACCATTGTCATCACAATGCTCAATACACTTGTCATCAAAATGCTCCCTGACACTTGTTGTCTGTATGCTCCTTGAACCCTCTCATGACAACGCCTCATGCCTTTTTAAGCACAATGATCCATGCCCTTTTCATCACAATGCTCCAAGACACATGTAATCACAATGCTCGTTGCCCTTGTCATCACAAAGCTCAATGACGCATGCCATCAGAATGCTCCTTGGTTTTCGCCTCACAATGTTCCATGCCCTTGTCATCACCATGTTCCAAGACCCCTTTAATAAAAATGCTCCATGCCCGTTTTCATCAGTATGCTTCATGAGACTTGTCATCACAAGGCTCCATGGTTTTGTCATCACAGTGCTCAAGGACCTTGTCATCACAATGCTTCTCGACCTTGTCAAGAAAATTTTCAATGGCCCTTGTCATCATAATGCTCCATGCCCTAATCATCACAATGCTCCATTATATTTGTCAAAACAATTCTCAATTACATTTGGCATCACAATGCTCCATGCCATTGTCATCGCAATGGACCATGACATATGTCATCACAGTGCTCCGTGACACCTGTCTTCACAATACTCCATGACCTTCTCATCACAGTGCTCCATGCCCTTGTCGTCACAATGCACCATGCCCACTGTCATCACAATAATGTATAAAACTTGTCAGAGCAATGCTCCATGCCCCTGTCATCACAATGCTCCATGTCCTTGTCATCACAATGCTCCATGACCCCTGTCATCACAATGCTCCGTGACTCCAGTCATCACAATGTTTCATAACGTTTGTCATCACAATGGTCCATGCCCGCGTCATCACAAGTCTCTGTGACCTTTGTAACCACAATGATCCATAAATTTTCATCACAATTCTCTGTGACCCTTCTCATCACAATGCTCCATGTCTTTGTCAGAACAATGCTCCATGACCATTGTCATCACAATGTGCCACACACATTTCATCACAACGGTTCACAACTTTGTCATCGCAATGCTCCATTAACCTTTTAATCACAATGGTCCATGCACTTCTCATCAAAACGCTCTCTCACCAGAGATATCACAATGTACCATCACTAGTCATCACAATACTCCCTCACCCCTGTAATCACAATGTTCCATGACCCTGTCATCCCAATGCTACATCCCCTTATCATCACAATGTTCCATGACCCCTGCCATTACAATGTTCCATAACCCCTGTCATCAAAATTCTCCATGAACATTTCATCCCAAAGCTCCAAGACCCCTGATATCACAATGTTCCTTTACAATTTTCATCAAATTGCTGCATGACACGGTCATCAGTATGCTTCCTGCCCTTCTCATCATAATGCACCATGCCCTTGTCATCAAAATGCTCCATGACTTTTCATCACAAAGCTCCATGAACCTTGGCATCACAATGCTCCATGTCATTGTCATCACAATGCTCCATGAATCTTCTCATCACATTGTTCCATGTCCTTGTCATCACAAACCTCCATGACACTTGTCATCACAATGCTCGATGCCCTTCTCATCACAATGCTCCATGCCCTTGTCATTACAATCCTGAATGACCCATGTATCACAGTGTTCTGTGCCCTTATCATCACAATGCTCCATGCCAACTCTCATGACAATAATCCATGAAATATTTCAGTCCAAAGTTCCATGCCTTTCTCATCAAAATGCTCCATTACCCCTGTCATAACAATGCACCATGGCCCTTGCCATCACAATATTCCACGGCTTAGTCATCACAAGGTTCCATGACACTTGCCATCACAATGCTCAAGACCCCTGAAATCACAATGCCCCATGCCCTTGTCATCACAATGCTCCAAGACCCTTGTAATCACAATGCTCCATGCCCCTTTTCATCTCAATGTTCCATGAACCCTGTCATCACAATGCACCATGCCCATCATCATAATGCTTCAGGCTATTATCATCACAATGAAATCAATATTCTCCATGACCTCTGTCATCATAATGCTCCAAACCCTTGAGATCACAATGTTCCATAATACTTATCATCACAACACCCCATGACGCTCATCATCACAATTATCCATGATCTTCTCATCACAGTGCTCCATGATCTTTGTCATCACAATGCTCAATACACTTGTCATCACAATGCTGCCTGACACTTGTCGTCGTATGCTCCTTGATCCATGGCATGACAAGGCTCCATGCCTTTTTCATAACAATGATCCATGCCGTTTTCATCACAATGCTCCAAGATGCCTGTAATCACAATGCTCCATGCCCTTGTCATCACAAAACTCCATGACACATGTCATCAGAATGCTCCATGGCCTTCTCATCACAGTGCTCCATGCCCTAGTCATCACAATGCTCCAAGACCCCTGTAATCACAATGCTCCATTCCCCTTTTCATCAGAATGCTCCATGAGACTTGTCATCACAAGTCGCCATGGACTTCTCTTCACAATGCTCCAGGACATTGTCATCACCATGCCCCATTCCCTTTTCATCACAATGCTCCATGACCCCTGTCATCACAATAATCCATGAACATTTTCAGCCCAGTTCTCCACGACCTACTTATCACAATGCTCCATGGCCAATATCATCACAAGGCTCCATGACCCCTGTTAACACAAGACTCCATGACACCTGACAACACAATGATCCAGGACTCTTGTCATCACAATGCTCCATTCCCTAGTCCTCACAAAGCTCCATGACCCCTGTCATCACCACACTCCTTGAACATTTTCAGCACAGTGCTCCATGACACTTGTCATCACAATGATCCATGCCCATGTCATCCCAATGCTCCATGACCCCTGTAATCACAATGCTCCGTGACGCTTGTCATCACAGTGTTCCATGACACTTGTCATCACAATGCTCCATGCCTTTTTCAGCAAAATGCTACATGACCTTGTCATTACAATGCTGTATGCGCTTGTCATCACAATACTCCATGAACCTTGGGATCACATTGCTTCATGCCCTTTTCATCAAAATGCTCCATGCTCCTTGAAATCAAAATGATCCATGACCTCTGTTATCACAACGCTCCAAACCCTTGTGATAACAATGTTCCATAACACTTGTCATCACAACGTTCCATGATGCCTGTCATCACAATACTCCATGCCCTTTTCATCCCAATGCTCCATGACCTTTGTCATCACAATTCTCAATACACTTGTCATCACAATGCTCCCTGACACTTGTCATCAGAATGCTCCTTGAACCCTGTCACTAAAAGGCTCCATGTGATTTTCATCACAATACCCTAAGCCGTTTTCATCACATTGCCCCATGCCATTGTCATCAAAACACTCCACAAGCTTGTCATCATAATGCTCCATGACCATTGTCATCACAGTTCTCCATGCACTTGTCAGCACAATGCTCCCTGACCGTTTTCATCACAATGCACCAAGCCATTGTCATCACAATGCTCCATTTCTTTTGTCATCAGAATCCTCCATGACATTTGTCATCACAATGCTCCATGCCATTGTCATCACACTGGGCCATTACATATATCATCACAATGCTCCCTGACACCAGTCTTCACAATACTGCATGACATGGTCATTACAATGCTCCATGACATTGTCATCACAATTTGCCATTCCAAATGTCAACGCAATAATCAATGAAACTTATTAGACCAATGTCCCATGCCCTTGTCATCACAATGCTCAATGCCCTTGTTATCACAATGCTCCATGACCCCTGTCATCACAATGATCCGTGACTCCAGTCATCACAATGCTTCATGACCTTTGTCATCACAATGCTCCATGCCCTGGTCATCAACAGTCTCTGTGACATTTTTAACCACAATGCTCCATGAACTTTTCATCACAATGCTCTTTGACCCTTGTCATCACAATGCTCCATGTGCTTGTCAGCACAATGCTCCATGACACATGTCATCACAATGCACCATACGCTTGTCATCTGAGTGCTCTACAATCTTGTCATCACAATGCTCCATAAAATTTGTCATCAAAATGCTCCATGCACTTCTCATCAAAATGCTCTCTCAACACTGATATCACAATGCTACATCACTATTTGTCAGAATACTCCCTCAACCCTGTCATCACAATGTTCCATGACTCCTGTCATCACAATGCTACATGCACTTATCATCACAATGTTCGATGACCCCTGACATCACAATGTTCCATAACACCTGTCATCAAAATGTTCCATGACACTTTTCATAAAATTGCTCCATGACCCTGTCATCACAATGCTCCCTGCCCTTCTCATCACAATGCACTACGCCCTTGCTACCAAAATTCTCCATGAGTTTTTTCATCACAAAGATCCATGACCTTTGGCCTCACAATGCTCCATGTCATTGTCATCACAATGCTCCCTGAACGCTCTCATCACATTGTTCAATGCCCTTGTCTTCACAAAGCTCCATGACACATATCATCAGAATGCTCCATGGCCTTCTCATCACAATGCTCCACGCCCTTACCATCAGAATGCTCCATTACACCTGACATAACAATGTTCCATGACCCCTGCCATCACGATGTTCCATATCCTTGACATCACAAAGCGCCATGACCCTTCTCATCACAATGCTCCAAGAACACTGTAATCCCAATGCTCTATGCCGCTTTTCATCTCAATGATCCATGAACCCTGTCATCACAGTGCACCATGCCCATCATCATAATGCTTCATGCTATTGTCATCAAAATGAAATCAAAATGCTCCATGACCTCTGTCATAACAATGCTCCAAACCCTTTTGATCACAATGTTCCATAACACTTGTCATCACAATGCCACATGACGCTCATCATCACTATTATCCATGGTCTTCTTATCACAATGCTCCATGACCATTGTCATCACAATGCTCAATACACTTGTCATCAAAATGCTCCCTGACACTTGTTGTCTGTATGCTCCTTGAACCCTGTCATGACAAGGCTCCATGCCTTTTTCATCACAATGATCCATGCCCTTTTCATCACAATGCTCCCAGACCAATGTAATTACAATGCTCCATGCCCTTGTCATCACAAAGCTCAATGACGCATGCCATCAGAATGCTCCTTGGTATTCTCCTCACAATGTTCCATGCCCTTGTCATCACAATGTTCCATGACCCCTATAACCACAATGCTCCATGCCCCTTTTCATCAGTATGCTCCATGAGACTTGTCATCACAAGGCTCCATAGTTTTGTCATCACAATGCTCCAGGAACTTGTCAGCACAATCCTTCACGACATTGTCATGAAAATTCTCAATCCCCTTGTCATCATAATGCTCCTAGCCCTAATCATCACAATGCTCCATTATATTTGTCATCACAATCCTCCATTACATTTGGCATCACAATGCTCCATGCCATTGTCATGCAATGGACCATGACATATGTCATCACAATGCTCCCTGACATCTGTCTTCACAATACTCCATGACCTTCTCATCACAATGATCCATGCCCTTGTCATCACAATGCACCATGCCCACTGTCATCACAATAATCTATGAAATTTGTCAGACCAATGCTCCATTACCTCTCATCACAATACTCCATGCCCTTGTCACCACAATGCTCCATGACCCCTGTCATCAGAATGCCCCGTGACTCCAGTCATCACAATGCTTCATAACGTTTGTCATCACAATGGTCCATGCTCGCGTCATCACAAGGCTCTGTGACATTTGTAACCACAATGCTCCATGAACTTTTCATCACCATTCACTCTGACCCTTGTCATCACAATGCTCCATTTCTTTGTGAGAACAATGCTCCATGACCATTGTCATCACAAAGGTCCACAACCTTATCATTGCAATGCTCCATAAACTTTGTAATCATAATGGTCCATGCACATCTCATCAAAATGCTCTCTCACCAGAGATATCACCATGTTCCCTCACTAGTCATCACAATACTCCCACACCCCTGTAATCACAATGTTCCATGACCATGTCATCACAATGCTACATCCCCTTATCATGACAATGATCCATGACCCCTGACATAACAATGTTCCATAACCACTGTCATCAAAATGCTCCATGACCCTTTTCATCCCAAAGTTCCAAGAACCCTGACATAACAATATACTATATCCCCTGCCATTAAAATGTTCCATTTCACTTTTCATCAAATTGCTGCATGACCCTGGCATCAAAATACTCCCTGCCATTCTCACCACAATGCACCATGCACTTGTCATCAAAATGCTCCATGAGTTGTAATCACAAAGCTCCATGACCCTTGGCATCACAATGGTCCATGTCATTGTCATCACAATGCTCCATGAACCCTCTCATCACATTGCTCCATGTCCTTGTCGTCACAAAGCTCCATGACACTTGTCATCACAATGCTCGATGCCCTTCTCATCACAATGCTCCATGCCCAAGTCATTACAATCCTGCATGACCCATGTATCACAGTGTTTTGTGCCCTTGTCATCACAATGCTCCATGACCAGTCTCATCACAATAATCCATAAAACATTTCAGAACAATATTCCATGCCCTTCTCATCACAATGCTCCATTACCCCTGTCATAACAATGCTCCATGACCACTGTCATCACAGTGTTCCACGGCCTAGTCATCACAATGCTCCATGACTTTGTCAGCAAAATGTTACATGACCTTGTCATTACAATGCTCTATGTGCTTGTCATCACAATACTCCTTTTCCATTGTCATCACTAAACTCCATGAACCTTGGGATCACATTGCTTCATTCCCTTGTCATCAATATGCTCCATGCTCCTTGAAATCAAAATGATCCATGACCTCTGTCATCACAATGCTCCAAACACTTGTGATCACAATGTTCCATAACACTTGTCATCACAATGCTCCATGATGCTTGTAATCACTAAATTCCATGCCCTTTTCATCACAATGCTCCATGACCTTTGTCATCACAATTCTCATTACACTTGTCATCACAATGCTCCCTGACACTTGTCATCAGAATGCTCCTTGAACCCTGTCACGAAAAGGCTCCATGCCTTTTTCATTACAATGCCCCATTCCATTTTCATCACAATGCTCCGTGACTGTTGTCATCACAATGCTCCATGCCTTTGTCTGAAAAATATTCCATGACCCTTGGCATCACAATGTGCCATTCACTTTTCATCACAACGGTCCAGAAACTTGTCATTGCAAAGCTCCATAAACCTTGTAATCACAATGCTCCATACATTTCTCATCAAAATGCTCTCTCAACAGAGATATCACAGTGTTCCATCACTAGTCGTCACAATACTCCCTCACCCCTGTAATCACAATGTCCCATGACCCCTGTCATCACAATGCTACATCCCTTTATCATCACAATGTTCCATGACCCATGACATCACAATATTCTATAACCCCTGTCATCAAAATGTTCCAATACACTTTTCATCATATTGCTGCATGACCCTGTCATCAAAATACTCCCTGCCCTTCTCATCACAATGCATCATGCACTTATCATCAAAATGCTCCATGACCTTTGTCATCACAAAGCGCCATGACCCTTGGCATCACAATGCTTCATGTCATTGTCATCAAAATGCTTCATGAACCCTCTCATCTCATTGCTCCATGCACTTGTCATCACAACCCTCCATGACACTTGTCATCACAACGTTCCATGACACTTGTCATCACAATGCTCGATGCCCTTCTCATCAAAATGCGCCATGACCTTGTCATTACAATCCTCCATGACCCATGTATCACAGTGTTCCATGCCCTTATCATCACAATGCTCTATGCCCACTCTCATCACAATAATCCATTAAACATTTCAGACCAATGCTCCATGCCCTTCTCATCACAATGCTCCTTTACCTCTGTCATAACAATGCTCCAAGACACCTGCCATCACAATGTTCCACGGCCTTGTCATCACAAGGCTCCATGACACTTGTCATCACAATGCTCCACGAACCCTCTAATCAAAATACTCCATGCCCTTTTCATCAAAAAGCTACATGACGCATGTCATCAGAATGTTCCATGGCCCTGTCACCGCAATGCTCCATGCCCTTGCCATCACAATGCTCCAAGACCCTTGTAATCAAAATGCTCCATGCGTCTTTTCATCTCAATGCTCCATGAACCCTGTCATCACAATGGACCTTGCCCATCATCATAATGCTTCAGGCTATTTTCATTAAAATGAAATCATTATGTTCCATGACCTCTGTCATCACAATGCTCCAATCCCTTGTGATCACAATGTTCCATAACACTTATCATCACAACACCCTATGACGCTCATCATCACAATTATCCATGGTCTTCTCATCACAATGCTCCATGACTTTTGTCATCACAATGCTCAGTACACTTGTCATCACAATGCTCCCTGACACTTGTCTTCAGTCTGCTCCATTAACCCTGTCATGACACGTCTCCATGCCTTTTTCATCACAATGATCCATGCCCTTTTAATCACAATGCTCAAAGACCCCTGTAATCACAATGCTCCATGCCCTTGTCATCACAAAGCTCCAAGATCCCTGTAATCACAATGCCCCATGCCCCTTTTCATCAGAGTGCTCCATGAGACTTGTCATCACAAGTCTCCATTGTATTCTCATAGAAGTGCTCCAGGAACTTGTCATCAAAATGCTCCATGATCCCTGTCATCACAATACTCCATGAACATTTTCAGCCCAATGCTCTATGACCTTCTCATCAAAATGCTCCATGACCCCTGTCATCACAATACTCCATGAACATTTTCAGCCCAATGCTCCATGACCCTTGTCATCACAATGATCCATGCCCTTGTCATCCCAATGCTCCATGACCCCTGTATTCACAGTGCTCCGTGACGCTTGTCATCACAGTGCTCCATGACACCTGTCATCACAATGCTCCATGCCCTTGTTATCACATTGTTCCATGACCCCTGTCATCACTATGCTCCGTGACTTCATTCATCACAATGCTTCATGACCTTTGTCATCTCAATGGTCCATGCCCTCGTCATCAACAGTCTCTGTGACCATTTTAACCACAATGCTCCATGAACTTTTCATCACAATGCTCTTTGACCCTTCTCATCACAATCCTCTCTGCCTTTCTCAGCACAATGCTCCATGACACTTGTCATCACAATGCTCCATGCGCTTGTCAGCACAGTGCTCCATGACACATGTCATCAAAATGCACCATGCGCTTGTCATCACAGTGCTCCACAATCTTGTCATCACAATGTTCCATAAAACTTGTCATCACAATGCTCCATGCACTTCTCATCAAAATTCTCTCTCACCACTGATATCACAATGTTACATCACCTTTCGTCACAATACTCCCTCACCCCTGTCATCACAATGTTCCATGACTCCTGTCATCACAATGCTACATGCACATATCATCACAATGTTCGATGACCCCTGACATCACAATGTTCCATAACCCCTGTCATCAAAATGCTCCCAAAACCTTTTCATCAAAATGCTCCATGACGCCTGGCATCACAATGTTCCATAACCACTGTCATCAAAATGTTCCATGACACTTTTCATCAAATTGCTCCATGACCCTGTCATCACAATGCTCCCTGCCCTTCTCATCACAATGCACAACGCCCTTGTCATCAAAATCATCCATGACCTTTGTCATCAAAAAGATCCATGACACTTGGCATCACAATGCTCCATGTCATTTTCACCACAATGCTCCATGAACGCATTCATCACACTGCTCAATGTCCTTGTCATCACAAAGCTCCATGTCCACTCTCATCACAATAATCCATGAAACATTTCACACCAATGCTTCCTGTCCTTCTCATCACAATGCTCCATTCCACCTGTCATAACAATGTTCCATGACCGCTGCCATCACAAAGTTCCACGGCCTTGTCATTCACAAGGCTCCATGACACTTGTCATCACAATGTCCCAAGACCCCTGTAATCACAATGCTCCATGTTCTTGTCATCACAAAGCTCCATGACTCATGTCATTAGAATGTTCCATGCACTTCTCATCACAATGCTCCAAGACACTTTTTATCACAATGCTCCATGCCCCTTTTCATCTCAAACCTCCATGAATCCTATCATCACCATGCACCATGCCCATTATCATAATGCTTCAGGCTATTTTCCTCACAATGAAATCAAAATGCTCCATGACCTCTGTCATCACAATGCTCCAAACCGTTGGGATCACAATGTTCCATAACACTTCTCATCACAACACCCCATGATGCTCATAATCACAATTATCCGTTGTCTTCTCATCACTATGCTCCATAACCTTTGTCATCACAATGATCAATACACTTGTCCTCACAGTGCTCCCTGACACTTGTCGTCAGTATGCTCCTTGAACACTGTCATGACAAGGCTCCATGCCTTTTTCATCACAATGATCCATGCCCTTTTCATCACAATGCTCCAAGACAACTGTAATCACAATGATCCATGCACTTGTCATCACAGTGCTCCATGACACATTCATCAGAATGCTCCATGGCCTTCTCTTCACAATGATCCATGCCCTTGTCATCACAATGCTCCAAGACCCCTGTAATCACAATGCTCCATGCCGCTTGTCATTATAGCGCTCCATGACGCTCGTCATCACAATTATCCATGGTCTTCTCATCACAGTGCTCCACGGTCTTGCCATCACAATGCTCCATGCCCTGGTCATCACAGTGTTCTATGTTCTCTTTCATCACAATTCTCCACGTTCTTGGCATCGCTATGTTCCATGACACTTCCCATCACAGTGTTAAATGCTTTGTCATCACAATACTGCACAAGCTTGTCTTCAGAATACTCCATGACCCTTGGCATCACAATGATCCATGACCCCTGTCATCACAATGCTCCATGAGACGTATCATCACAATGCTCCATGCCCCTTGTCATTACAGTGCTCCATGATGCTCGTCACCAGAATTATCCATGGTCTTCTCATCACAGTGCTCCACAGTCTTGCCATAACAATGCTCCATGCCCTGGTCATCACAATGCTCCATGTCCCTTGTCATCACAATTCTCCAGGTCCTTGTCATCACAATGCTCCATGACATTTCTCATCCCCATGTTACATGCTCTTGTCATCACAATTCTCCATGCACTTGTCATCGCAATGTCCCATGACCCCTGTCATAGCAAGCTCCATGCCTTTGTCATCACAAAGCTTCACGACCTTTTCATCAAAATTCTCAAAGGCCGTTGTCATCACAATGCTCCATGCCCTTGTCATCGCAATGCTCCATGGCCCTTGTAATCACAATGCTCCAAGCCCTTGTCATCACAATGCTCCATTACCTTTGTCATCACAATCCTCCATAACACTCGGCATCACAATGCTCCATGCCATTGTCATCACAATGGAACATGAAATATGCCATCACAATGCTCCCTGACACCTGTCTTCACAATACTCCATGACCTTGTCATCACAATGCTCCATGCCCTTTTCATCACAATGTGCCATGCCCACTATCAACAGAATTATCCATGAAACTTCTCAGACCAATGCTCCATGCTCCTGTCATCACAATGCTACATGACCCCAGTCATCACAATGCTCCGTGTGTCCCGTCATCACAAGACTCCATGACGTGTGTCACCACAAAAGTCAATGCCCTCATCATCACAAGGCTCTGTGAAATTTGTCACCAAAATGCTCCATGAACTTTTCATCAAAATGCTCAATGTTATTGTCATCACAATGCTCCATGAACGCTCTCATCACATTGCTCCATGACCTTGTCATCACAAAGCTCCATGACGCATGTCATCAGAAGGCTCCATGGCCTTCTCATCACAATGTTCCATGCCCTTGCCATCACAATTCTCCATTAACCCTGTCATAACAGGGCTCCATGACACCTGCCATCACGATGTTCCATGGCCTTGTCATCACAAGGCTCCATGAACCTTCTAATCACAATGCTCCAAGACCTCTGTAATCACAATGCTCCATGCCCCTTTTCATCTCAATGATCCATGAACCAGGTCATCACAATGCACCATGCCCATCATCAAAATGCTTCATGCTATTGTCATCACAATGAAATCAAAATGCTCCATGATCTCTGTCATCACAATGCTCCAAAACCTTGTGATCAAAATGTTCCATAACACTTATCATCACAACGCCCCATGACGCTCGTCATCACAATTATCCATGGTCTTCTCATCACAATGCTCCATGACCTTTTTCATCACAATGCTCAATACACTTGTCATCACAATGCTCCCTGACACTTGTCCTCAGTATGCTCCTTGAACCCTGTCATGACAAGGCTCCATGCCTTTTTCATCACAATGTTCCATGCCCTTGTCCTCACAAAGCTCCATGATGCATGTCATCAGAACGTTCCATGGCCATCTCATCCCAATGCTCCATGCCCTTGTCATCACAATGCCCCAAGACCCCTGTAATCACAATGCTCCATGCCCCTTTTCATCAGAATATTCCATGAGACTTGTCATCACAAGTCTCCATGGTCTTCTCATCACAATGCTCCAGTACCTTGTCATCACAAGCCTCCATGGCCCCTGTCATCACAATACTCCATGAACGTTTTCAGCCCAATGCTCCTTGACCTTCTCATCACAATGCTCCATGACCCCTGTCATCACAATGCTCCATGACTCCTGTCATCACAACGATCCATGAACACTGACAACACAATGATCCGGGACTCTTGTCATCAAAGTGCTCCATGCCCTTGTCATCCCAATGCTCCATGAACCCTGTAATCACAATGCTCCATGACGCTTGTCATCACAGTGTTCCATGAACCTTGTCCTCACAATGCTCCATGCCTTTGTCAGCAATATGCTACATAATCTTGTCATCACAATGCTCCATGTGCTTGTCATCACAATCCTTCATGACACTTTGGATCATATTGCTTCATGCCCTTGGCATCTCCCTCTTGCCTTTCTGGTTTTTACAGATTTTCGGATGTCCCTTTTAACCCGTGGGAAGTGACAATTCTTTGTAGTGTGGATTTGCATTGCACGCTTGCTTGATTGTCCAAAAAGGTCATATGCGTTTTCTCCTGAATATATTCAGGAGAAAACACATACGCCCTTTTTGGCCAAGTGCATCATTGTCGAAGTTGTGATGCTTTTCCTGTGCTTTAAAGGCGATTCCAATTTACCTCTTGAAATATGTTTTGTGCAATTCTGCCTCATTTTCAAGTCAGCTTCGTTGCATTCCCTCAACAGATTTTTGGAAGACAGTAGTCCTTTATAACTGTAGGTTTGTGAATTGCTGTGCCCGTGAGCTCCAATTTTCAAATCCCATTTTTGGGAGCTGACTGCAAATCCACAATTTTGCTTCAGGACCTATACTTGTTCCAGCGGTGGCTATACTGTTCCCTGCAGGTGTCTGAGGCTTTGGTTAATTCTTCTTCCTGACGGGAATTTAGAGTGACATGTGCCCGTCCAAAAGCCTACATCTACTCTCTGATTGGTTCTCCCTCTTCCCTTTCATCCTCTGCACAATTAGCAAACTGTGCGAACCAGGAGGTTATAGGGGCTGGCTCTCCTAAGTTGGGAGATTGATAGTAAAGCAGTTGGAATGCCAAACTGGAGCACAAGGAGAGGAAAAATTAGGAGACTTTTAGAAACCTTTCACCATCACAGGGTGTCCATTCTCTAGGTTTCCCATACATGTTATAACTGTAGTGATATTCCCTACTACCTGGAGATTTGGTATCCATGGAATCGTGGCATGCATTAGTACTTTAAAGGGTCTGCATTTTCTATCCCAATCTCACCAGTCCTCTCAGTCCCAAATGTCCAGCCTTATGTCTCATCCAGCTGTCTTTACAGATAGGGTCATTCCCGGTTTCATCAGAACCCCTGAAGGAATTGTGTAAGAATTTCGCTGTTTTTTTCTTTGTTTTTGAAATTCATTTTTATAATGGGGTTGAGCTGATTTTCACTGACGTGTTTATGCCAGTCTAGACACACTTGATTCCCTTATGAAGACAAATCAATACATAGGTTTTAAGATTCTCACTAGTCAGATATATTCCTCTGCGCGGAATAGGGGGTTTGACTCCCGTTCACTGAGGAAGGGGTAGGTCTCGTCTGTTCTCTATTTGGTTTATGGAATGGTACCTGTGCTAATATCAAACTCTGGTTTTATGCATCACCCCACCTCTCCTTTCCCATTAAACAGGCATAAGAGTGTTTTCTAAATGTGAGACTCTGTTCTCTTTCTTAATTCAGTTCATGTGTTGTGATGTTGACATTCCCTCTGTAAGTGATATCTTATGAATAGATTATTTTTCTGTGTGACTAATTTCACTTAGAATCATCATACCTAAATCCACTCTTTATGCTGCTACTGGCCTTATGACATTGATTTCACGTCTGAGTGATATTCCGTTGTACAAAATTACCACAAGTAATTTATGAATTTCTCTTTTTCCTGGGATATTTTAGGTGTACCGAAGTTTAGGTTCTTGTATGCAGAGCAGCCCTAAACTTTGGAGTGCCTGTGTGTTGTCGATATTTAGTCTTCCCAAGTTATATGTCCATGAGTTGAAGTCCCCTTTGCTTGGTGGCTTTGTATTTAAATGTTTTAGGAAACAGCATACACTTCTTCAGAGTGGCTCTTGGATATTTATACCCCACCCATCAGCGTGACTAGGCTCCCTGTTCTCCATGGCCTCTCCAGCATTTCTGGTTTGTACACATTTTTTGGATGGCCTTTCTGAGCAGTGGAAATTGAGACTTCTTTGTTGTGCGGATTTGCATTTCCCGCTTGCTTGGTTGGCCAAAAACTCTGTATGTGTTTTTTTCCTGAAGATATTCACGAAAAAAAGGCATACACCCTTTTGCCCAACTGCATCATTTTAGAAATTCTGCTGCTTTTCATATGCTTTAAATGTGAGTACAATCTACCTTTTAAAATCTGTTTCCTGCAATTCTGCCTCTCATTCAGATCCTCTTCGTTGCCTTACCTGAATATATTTTTGGACGTTGGTTATCATTTATATCTTTGCAGGTCTTTGAATTGTCTGCTCCTGAGCTCCATTTTACAACTCGCTTTTATTGTGAGCTCGCCGCCAAACCATTGGATTGCTTCTGGCCCTATTCTGGTTCTGAGGAGGCAGGCTGAGCCTTTGGTTAATTCTTGTTCCTAATGGGAAATTAGAGTGACATGTGCCTGTCAAAACTCCTACAGCTTATCTCTCATTGGTTCCCCCCTTCCCATTTATCCTCTGCACAAATTGCAAACTGTGTGAAACAGGAGGTTAAAGGTGCTGATTCTCCAAGAGGGGATATTGTTAATAATGGGGCTGGAATGGCAAACCCCAGCACCAGGAGATCAAAAATGAGGTGCATTTTAGACACCTTTCCTGAGCACACGGTGTACATTCATCTCGGTTTCGCAGGCATGTTTTCGCTGTCAGAAGATTCCCTTGAACCTGCTGATTTGGGACCCATGGAATGGGTACAAGGCAGTATTACTTTAAAAGGTCTGCATTTCCTCACCCAGCCTCTCTAACATCTCTTAGCGTGCATAGCTTCCAGCCTTATATATCATCCTGCTGTGGGTCTACATGTGTTCAATCCATGTTACATCATAGCCCTTCAACAAAAGTTGTAAGAATTTTTGTCTGTCTCACCGTTTTTATAAATATTTTTAAATTTATTTTATATTGGTTACAGCTGATTTTCAAAGCTCTGTTTTTGCTGCTGTACATCCACTTGATTCATGTACTGTGAGACAACAATAAATTATTTTTCAGATGCTTACGAGTCATATGTATTATTGTCCAGTGACTTGAGTGGGCTGAGTGCAGTTCTTTGAGGTATGGTGTAGGCCTTGTCAGTTATTCAATTTGGTACTTGGAATGGTATATTTGCTAATTTCAACCTCCTGGATAATACCTCACCATTCCCCACCTTTCCCATTTAGCAGCCTTATGTCTATTTTCTACATATTTGACTATGTTTCTGTTTTGTAGTTTATTTCATGTGTAGCCATGTTTGATTCCACCTTTAAGTGACATCTTATGATATGTGTCTTTTTCTTTCTGACATATGTCACTTAGAATGATCGTATGTAACTCCTCCAGAGTTGTTCCAACTGGCCTTATTTCATTGATTTCGGGATGAGTAATATTCCACTCTACATAAGTACCCCATCTCTTTTATCCATTTTATCTTTCCAGGGACATTTAGGTTATATCCAAGTGGAGGCCCTTTTTATCAGAGAGGTGGGAAACGTTGGGGTGCCTGTTTTCTGTCAATTTTTGTTTTTCCCAAGGTATACGCCCATGAGTGCAAGTGCACTATGCTCTGTAGCTCATCTTTTAGCTGTTTTAGCAAACACAATACACTTCTCCAGAGTGGCCATTGGCAAATTACATTTCAACTATCAGCCTCACAGGGCTCCCTTTTCTCCTCACCCTGTCCTGCATTTCTGGTGTTTACACTTTATGTGGATGGCCCTTCTGACTGATGTGAAGTGATACATTTTGTAGTATTGATTTCCAGTGCCCACCTGTTTGGTTGGATAAAACGTGTGTATGGCCTTTACTTGAATATATTCAGAAAAAAATGCATACGCCCTTTTGGGCCAAGTGCATCATTGGCGATGTTCAGCCCCTTTTCTTGTGCTTTAATGGGGAGTCCTTTCTACCTCTTCAAATCTGTTTCCTGCCACACCCCCTTGCTTACAAGTCCTTTTCTGTGACTTACCTCAAGACATTTTTCAAGAATAGATATTTTCAACTCTGCAGTTTCATGAATTTTAGTGCCCCTGAGTTCCATTTTTCAACTTGTGTTTTTGGAAACTGGACACAAAACAGCGGGATATCCTCTAGACCTATTCTGTTTCCATGGGCAATTCTAGCCTTTGATGAATTTGTCTTCCAGATTGGAAATTAGAGTGGCATGTGCCTGTCCAAACAACTAAGACTTGTCTCTAAATTTTTCTCATCATTCCGCTTCATCCTCTGGACAAATTCCAAACTGTGTGCAACAGGATGTTGACGGTGCTGATATCCCCAAGTGAGGAGATTGTTAGGAAATATGCTGGAGGGTTGAACCCGAGCACCAGGCGATGAGGAGATGAGGTGCCTTTTCCAAACTCTTTCCGATCAAACGGTGTACCATCCTCTAGGTGTGACAGGCATGTTTTAGCTGTAGGAAGGGTCCCGTGCATGGAAGGAGAACACCAGGGATTTTTCCAAATCAGTGCCTCCCCGAACCCCAAACTGGGGAATTTTTAAGCTACAGCTACACGTATGTCCATTAAAGGCCTTGGGAAATAGGCAGAGCCCAAACTTTAGATGATTGAAATCTTCAGGGTCAGAAGCGTTCACCATCGGCCTTGCTTAGGTTACATTTTATCTGTCATTGATAGATGATGTCAATAAAAATATCGATTCTTTTTCAGATTATTTCCCCTTATAGGTTATTGCAAAATATTCAGTGTAGTTCCCTGTGCTATACAGTAGTTCCTTGTTGATGATCTATTTTATACATAGCAGTGTGCATGTGTTAATCCCAAACTGTTAATTTATCCCTTCTCCTACCTTTCCCCTTTGCTAATAATAAATTATAAGATTTTATACTTCTCAGAAATGGGGGAGCTGAAAGAGAGGTATCCTTTTCAATGGAAAAGCATTCAAAACAAGATTGAAGCTTCAGCCAAGAGTATTCGATGTACATCCATGGAAATAAATCACTTCATTTCTCTAATGTTGACCTGACAAATAAGACAGACGTCTTCACTGAATTTGCTTATAGTAAAGTGATGGAAATATCAAATGTAAGTCTTAGAAAAATCTTATTTTACCCGAGCATTATACACTGCTCTATGTTAACTACAGTTTGGCTCACACATCTGTTCATTGAAGTTACAATGTTCTCAATTTCTGTTACTGATCCTCCAGAGTGGACCCCAACAGGATTCACCGTGCCCAGTGTCATTGGAGCCAAGAGATCAGGACTGAGTTTGCTTCAGAAGAAAAGGAAACATTATTTTGAAAACAGAATGGAGAGGTGAGTGCGTGCAGTCCCCCATGGGCTGTGGGCTGGGCTGCTGTGTACGGATCCCGGCAGAGTCAGTGGGAGGGAGGGGATGGAGCTCTCGAGGGCTGGGTTGGCTGCAGCTCAGGCTCTATGCCATGGAGTCTGCATGGGACCCCGCTAGCTGAGGTGTCGACCCAGCCATTCTCCACTAGGAAATCGGGTCTGAAGTGCCGGGTGTTGGACCTCTGCATGCGGAACCCTAGGAGCACGTGAAATTAGACAAAGCACAAAGGAAAAATAGGTTAGACTTTATTTTATTGCCCAGATTCTCTTTTTATCTCCCAGGAATTTTTAATGAACGTTGCCGGAGACGAACCCCTCCTCTGCTTTTTGTTCCGTTCCTCATTCTTGGGGTGTTGAGGGTGCAGACCCCTCTTTTGTAACTGCTTCATGCTGTGGTGGGAGCCCTGATACCTGGGGGGAGGGGCAAAACGTCTCCCCACCAGCCTCCAGGTGAGATTGATTGTCCCAAGGCCTCCTGCCTCACTTCTCGTCCGCCTGAGCACCAGCATTGGAAGTGTTATAGATTCTAATGACCTTTAAGGGTCCAGGAAAGAGATGCGCAGAGATGCTGAGGTGGCAGGTTTCACCCCACCCCACATTTGTTCGGCGACCTTAGGCTGACGGGTTTTGCCAGCCTAGATGCTCTGACCAGTAGTCTGTGCTTTCTTTAATTAGGTCCCTGAATAAATGTACAAACAGCACCATGTGTCAGAACCCTGCCCGCGCAAATCCCAGACAGTCCAGGGTCAGTGGTGATCCAGGACCATGACGTCCACTGAGTCAACGGCCTTTAGATGTAGCCAGCAGTCCAGCCGGTCATATTGGCCACCATCACCGCGGTGTCTGTAGGGTTTTCTATGGTGAAAGCGTGATATACGTTTCCCCCGCCAAGCTTATTAGCTCCCCTCTGGGTGCAGTAAGTCCTGCAAGCAGTAGTCTGCTCTTTCGGGGCACAGTCTTGTTGTGTTCTGAGAGAAACTCCAGGTCAAGTGATGGTCACACGAGTCATCTTGGGGGCCCGTTGCCCCCGTTTGTCTCTCTGGAGGTTGGAGTTGGAGGGCCTCCTCACTCGAGGTCAGTGTGTCCACAGAGCGACCCCTGCAACTTCAGGGCATGATGGGTTGTTAGGATCACGACATGGGGTCCTTTTCCCTTAGGAGGGAGCTGGCCTTGTGGGCTGCTGATTTCCAGCTTTTTAGATACCCCAGTATCCTGGCCTGATGAGTCGGTGGGCAAAGCCCTTGGTGATCATAGTTTATCATACCTGAAGGGCATTCTTGTGTTGCTCCATTTCAAGTGGTCCAAGTTTTTGCACTAAGGCTCCAAGGGCAATTAAACTTTGACCGGGTATGTAAAGGTCAAAGGGTTTAGCTAAATTAGGGAGTTCCTGGGCAAGGGTCTGAATTGACTGCTCTTTCCATTCTTGAAAGGCCACTTCTGGATTCTACTCAAAAGGATCATCATCTTTTCGTGTCATTGTTTCATGCAGAGGCCCAGCTATTAGACTGTAGTTAGGGATCCAGATGCAGAAAACCTTGGCCTCCCCAGGAACCCCTAAGCTGTCTTCTAGTTTTAGAAGAGGTAAGGCTGCAAATGGCTTCTTCCCTATCCTGGGATGCGTTTCTCCGAATATCTGTGAGAATGTAGCCCAGACATGTCACCTAAGCCTGGGATATTTGAGCCTTTTTCTTAGACACCTTCTATCCTTCCTTGGCTAGGTAGTTTAGAGGCGTCTTTAGTAGGCCTGGCGATCAGAATGTCATCTGCATATTGAAGGAGGGTTCCCTTTTACAGAGGTAGAACATTTATGTCTTTAGAGGTCATTTCCCCAATGATGGTGTGGGGATTTTTGTACTCTTGGTGCAGGAGGGCCCAGCATTATTGGTTTTGTTGCATGTTGTGTCCTGCCACTCACAAGCCAAAAATTCTTGTGACTCTGAGATGAATGGAATACAGAAGAAGGCATCATTGAAGTCTAATACTGAATGCCATGGCCTGGTGGATGGTAGAATGAGCAGCAGGGTGTAGAAAATAGGAGCTACTGGATGTATATCCTCGGTGGCTTCACTGACTGTCCTGATATCCTTTACCAGGTCTCCAGCAGCCCATGGGGCTCTCATGGTCAGGCCAATCCCAGGATATGGAGCTCACCTGGGCTGCACCACCCAACGCCACAGCCCACGGGGCTCTCGTGTTCAAGTCCCTCCCAGGGTATGGAGCTCACCTGTGCAGCTACTCAGCAACCCATGGGGCTCTCATAGTCTGGCCCTTCCCAGGATACAGAGCTCCCATGGGCAGGTACCCAAGCAGGGCTGGACACACAGGAACAGTGCACATAGCCCACCTTGCAGAGAACCCCCAGCTCACCTGTCGCTCACAGCTGACACAGAATACCTCAGAGCAGGACTTGAACTAACAAACAGCAGCTCTGACAAGTCTGTGACCCTGGCTATCACTCTGTGCAGCCTCTCTCTGCCTGGTCTTCCAGACACTTCCACTGCAGCCAGGGCACCAGGCCTCTGTCTCCACCCACCATCACTCCTCTCCCTGACTCCTGGGTTCCTCTCATTAGGATAGGGTCTTCTTGAAGTTGTTTTCCACTCATGGACCAGATAAAATGATAAGAAAACAAGCCGCAGCTGCAGCCCCTTGTCTAGCCTGACTCTCAAGGGCCCACACCTGTTCCTTGGGCCTGGCCCGTTTAGCAAGGTTCATTTTCTGCTACTGTGAGCCCCTGAGGGGTGAGGATTGGCTGATTTGGGGAGCCTGACACAGCCTAACAGCCCTCCCCAGGTGTGCCTGATTTGAGGTCAATATAAACACCTCTCCAGGCAGCTAGAGCCCCTTTAGCTGTGCCTGATGCCATATTCTCTGCCCCGTCAGCAGTGTCGGGGCTGGGGTGGTGGTAGGGAGTGAGGGGCCGTGGCTTTGTGGGTGGCCCAGTGTGAGTGGGGCTCTGCTGGACTTTCCACAGGAGTTGCTAGGCTGCCACCTGCTAAAGAAGAGGGTGTGTCATCCATACCTGCCGCTTGAATTTCTCCCCAGGCAGAGGTGAGGAAGTAAAAAAGCAGTGGGGGCCGTGGCAGGAGGGGTATCTCAGGCAGGGAAATCAAAGCTTCCAGAAGAGCATCTGGGGCCAGGACCATCCTGACTGGCCTGCAGGCACCAAGTCGGCCTGCATGCTGTCGCTGGTGTGGCTCCACAGCCCTTCCTCTAGGCTTGCAAGTGCTTGTACATATTCAGGTGTTTTACCTGGAAAGGGTGGGAAGAGTTCAGCTGCAGCAGGACTGGGGCTCAGCTTACATTTACTCACAGACGCCTCAACACAGTCCCCCCAGCTTTGCAATGAGGATGCTCCTTGTCGGGGGGAGCGCTGCTGACTCCATGGGAGACGATTTCCCACCTCTGACAAACTTAAGAATTTTTTACCACTGGAGCAAGTGCCCTGATACGATTTTCCTCTGTATAACTGGTGGGTTCTGTTTTTTTTTTTTTTCTTTTTTTTCTTTTTGGTTCAAAGTAGATTTTATTTATTCCTCTTTTTTTTAATTTGGAGATATAAACATGGAAATAATGCATTATTATAAAGACGTCTATGTGAAGGGAAATACTTTTTTTCTGTTTTCTTTTATTAAATGCTATTTATTTTTATTTTTTTTATATTTATTCCTTTTATACAGCATGTTCTTATTGGATATCTATTTTATACATATAAGTGTGCACATGTGAATCCCAGTCTCCCAATTCATCCCACCACCACCCTCACATGGCGTTTCCCCCTTGGTGTCCATGTTTGTCCTCTACATTTGTGTCTCTATATCTGCCCTGCAAACCGGTTCATCTGTACCATTTTTCTAGGTTCCACATATATGCATTAATATACAATATTTGTTTTTCTCTTTCTGACTTACTTCACTCCGTATGACAGTCTCTAGATCCATTAAGGTCTCTACAAATGACCGAATTTCATTCCTATGTATGGCTGAGTAATATTCCATTGTATATATGTACCACATCTTTATCCATTCGTCTGTCTGTGGGCACTTAGGTTGCTTTCATTACCTGGCTATTGTAAATAGTGGTGCAATGAACATTGTGGTGAATGTGTATTTTTGATTTATGGTTTTCTCTGGGTATATGCCCAGTAGTGGGATTGCTGGATTATATGGTAATTCTATTTTTACTTTTTTAAGGAACCTCCATACTGTTCCCCATAGAGACTGTATCAATTTACATTCCCAACAATAGTGGAAGAAGGTTCCTTTTCTCCATACCCTCTCCAGCATTTGTTGTTTGTAGATTCTCTGTTGATGCCCATTCTAACAGGTGTGACATGACACCTCATTGTAGTTTCCATTTCCATTCCTCTAATAATTAGTGATCTTGAGCAGATTTTCATGTGCGTACTGGCCACCTCTATGTCTTCTTTGAAGAAATGTCTATTTATATCTTCTTCCAGTTTTGTATTGGGTTGTTTGTTTTATTAATATTGAGCTGCATGAGCAGTTTATATATACTGGAGATTAATCATTTGTCCATTGATTCGTTTGCAAATATTTTCTGCCATTCTGAGGGTTGTCTTTTCATCTTGTTTGTAGTTTCCTTTGCTTTGCAAAAGCTTTTACGTTCCCTTAGGTCCCATCTGTTTAGCTTTCTTTTTTATTTCATTACTATAAGAGGTGGATCAAAAAAGATCTTGCTGTGATTTACGTCAGAGTATCCTTCGTAAGTTTTCCTCTCAGAGTTTTATACTATCCGGTCTTACATTAAGGTCTCTAATCCATTTTGAATATATTTTATGTATGGTGTTGGGGAGTGTTCTAATTTCATTCTTTTACATGTAGCTCTCCATATTTCCCAGCACCAATGATTGAAGAGACTGTCTTATCTCCATTGTATAGTCTTGCCTCCTTTGTCATAGATTAGTTGACCATAGGTGTGTAGGTTTATCCCTGTGCTTTCTTTTTTTTTCTTTTACACGTTTATTGGAGTGTAATTGCTTTACAATGGAGTGTTCGTTTCTGCTGTATAAAAAAGAGAATCAGCTATACATATACAAATATCACCAGATCCCCTCCCTCTTGCATCTCCATCTCACACCCCATATCCCACCCATTTATGTGGTCACAAAGCACCAAGCTGATCTCCCTGTTCTATGTGGCTGCTTCCCAGTAGCTATTGGTGTTACATTTGGTAATGTATTTATGTCCATGCCACTCTCTCACTTCGTCCCAGCTTACCCATCCCCCTACCGGTGTCCTCAAGTCCTTTCTCTATGTCTGTGTCCTTAATCCTGTCCTGCCACTAGGTTCTTCAAAATCTTTTTTTTTCTTCATTAGATTCCATATATCTCTGTTAACATACAGTATTTGTTTTTCCCTTTCTGACTTACTTCACTGTGTAGGACAGATTCTAAGTCCATCCACCTCAGTACAACTAACTCAGTTTTGCTTATTTTTATGGCTGAGTAATACTCCATTGTATATATGTGCCAGATCTTCTTTAAACATTCATCTGTCGATGGACACTTAGGTTGCTTCCATGTCCTGACTATTGCAAATAGAGCTGCAATGAACATTTTTGTACATAACTCTTTTTGAATTATGGTTTTCGCAAGGCAAATGCCCAGTAGTTGGATTGTTGTGTCATATGGTACTTCTATTGTTAGTTATTTAAAGGAACCTCCGTACTGTTCTCCCTAGTGCCCATATCAATTTACATTCCCACCCACAGTGCAAGTGTGTGCCCTTTTCTCCAATAAAGGCCTCTCCAGCATTTATTGTTTTGTAGATTTTTTTGATGATTGCCACTCTGATTGCTGTGAGGTGATACCTCACGGTAGTTTTGATTTGCATTTCTCTAATGATTAGTAATGTTCAACATCCTTTCATGTGTTTCCTGGTAATCTGTATATCTTCTTTGGAGAAATGTCTATTTAGGTCTTCTGCCCGTTTTTGGATTGGGTTGTTTGTTTTTGTGATATTGAGCTACATGAGGTGCTTGTAAAGTTTGGAGATTAATCCTTTGTCAATTGCTTCATTTGAAAATATTTTCTCCCATTCTGAGGGTTGTTTTTGCATCTTGTTTATGTTTTCCTGTACTGTGTAAAAGCTTTTAAGTTTCATTAGGTCCCATTTGTTGATTTCTGTTTTTATTTCCATTTCTCTAGGAGGTGGGTCCAAAAGGATCTTGCTGTGATTTATGTCATAGAGTGTTCTGCCTATGCTTTCCTCTAAGTGTTTTATAGTGTCTGGTCTTATATTTAGATCTCTAATCAATTTAGAGTTTATTTTTGTGTATGGTGTTATGGAGTGTTCTAATTTCATTCTTTTATGTGGAGGGGTCCAGTTTTCCCAGCACCAATTACTGAAGAGACTGTCTTTTCTCCATTGTATATCCTTAGCTCCTTTGTCATAGATGAGATAGCCATAGGTATGTAGGTTTATCTCTGGGCTTTCTGTCCTGTTCCATTGATCTGTGTTTATGCCAATCTACATACACTTGATTCCATTATGGAGACATATAAATACATAGGTTTCAAGGTTATTACCAGTCAGATATATTCCTCTTCAGTGAATAGGGTGTTTTGTGTCCAGTTCATTGAGAAAGGAGTAGGTCTTGTCTATAACATATTTGGTATATGGAATGGGATCTGTGCTAATTTCAAACTCTGCTTTTACACATCACCCCACGTCAACTTTACCCTTAAGGAGGAATAAGTGTGTTTTCTAAATGTGTAACTGTGTTCACATTTGAAATTCAGTTCATGTGTAGCCATGTTTACATTCCCTCTATAAGTGATATATTACAATATTTTTTTTTCTTTGTGGCTCATTTCACTTAGCATCATCATACCTAAAGCCACTCATTATGCTGCTATTGGCCTTATGACATTGATTTTATGTCTGAGTGACATTCCATTGTATATAAGTACCACAACATCTATATCCATTTTTTTCCCTTTCCTGGGATATTTAAAGTGTACCGAAGTCGAGGTTCTTGTAAACAGAGCAGCCCTAAACTTTGGGCTGTCTGTGTGTTGTGGATTTTTAGTTTTCCCAAAATACACGTCCATGAGTGGAAGTGTGCTATGCTCTGTAGCTCTGTTTTAGAAAACAACATACAGTTCTCCAGAGAGGCTGTTGGAAATTTACATCCTGACCATCAGCGTAACCAGGCTCCCTTTTCTCCATGGCCTGTCCTGCATTTGTGGTTTTTACACTATTTGTGGATGGCCCTTTTGACTGGAGGTAAGGGACACTTCTATGTAGTGTGGATTTGCAATGCCTGATGGCTTGCTTGGCCAAAAAGGGCATATGCATTTTTTCCCGAATATATTCAAGAAAATACACATAGTCCCTTTTCAGCCAAGGGCAACATTGTCGAAGTTCTGTCGCTTTTCATGTGCTTTAAAGACAACTCCAATCTACCTCTTGAAATCTGTTTCCTTTAATTCTGCCTTGCATTCAAATCCTCTTCACTGCCTTACCTCAATATATTTCTGGATGATAGTTGTCCTTTATAACTCTGCAGGTTTGTGAATTGCTGTGCCCCTGATTTCCATTTTTCAACTGGCCTCTTTGTGAGCTGGCGGCAATACCGCAGGATGTCTGTAGGCCCTAGTCTGGTTCTGGGGTGTCAGGCTGAGCCTTTGGTTAATTCTTCTTGCTGATGGGAACCTAGAGTGACATGTGCCCATTCAAACACCTACAGCTAATCTCTCATTTGTTTCCCCTCTTCCTGTTCATCCGCTGCACAATTTGCAAACTGTGCATAACAGGAGGGTAAAGGCACTGACACTCCAAGTGGGGGGATTTTTAGTAATGCAGATGGAATGGCAAAGCCGAACGTGACAAAAGGAAAAATGAGGTACCTTTTAGAAAACTTTCCCAATTACACAGTGTACCATCCACTGGGTTTCCCATGCATGCTTTAACTGTAGGAAGATTCCCTTAAACTTGGAGAGTTGGGACCACTAGAATGGGTAGTACACAGTATTGCTCTAAGTGGTGTTCTTTTGCTCACACAAACTCAACAATCTTGTCAGCCCCAAGTGTCCAGTTTTATGTCTCATCCAGCTGTGGGTGTAAAGGTGGACAATCCAGGTTGCATCACAGGCCCTGAACGTAATTCTTAAGGCTTTCCCTCTGTTTCGCTGTTTTTGCATTTTGCTTTTGAAATTTATTTTTATAAGGGTGTTTAGCTGAATTTCAGTGCTGTGTTCATGCCATTATACACACACATGACTCCTTTATGGAGACATGATAAACATATATTTTAAAATTCTTGGAGTCAGATATATTCCTCTGCAATGAATAGGGGGTGTTGAGTTGAGTTCATTGTGCGGGGAGTAGGTGATGTCTATTACATACTTGGTTTATGTAACAGTATCTGTGCTAATTTAAAACTGTGGTTTTATGCATCAACCCACCTCGCCTTTCACCTTAAGCAGGGAGAATATTGTTTTATAAGTGTGTGACTCTGTTGTGTTTGTAATTCAGATCATTCGTAGCCAAGTGTACATTCCCACTATAAGTGATATCTTATGATAAGATTCAGTACTCTGTTATCTTTCCTAACTCAGTTCATATGTAGCCATGTTTACAGGATCTTCATAAGTGATATCTTATGATAAGTTTCTTTTTCTGTGTGACTTATTTCACTTAGAATCATCGTACCTGAATCCACTCATTTTGCTGCTACTGGTCTTATGACATTGATTTCATGGCTGAGGGATATTCCATCGTATGTAAGTAACACAATTTTTTGAACCATTTTAATCTTTCTTGGGATATTTAAGGTGTACCCAAGTTGAGGTTCTTGTAAGCAGTGCAGCCCTAAATTTAGGGGTGGCTCTGTCTTATTGATTTTCAGTTTTCCAAGGTATATTCCCTAGACTGGAAGTGGCCTTGGCTCTGTAGCTCGGTTGTTTACTTGTTTATGGAACACAATGCACGCCTCCAGTGAGGCAGTTGGCAATTTACATCCCGCCCATCAGCATAACAAGACTCCCTGTTCTCCAGGGCCTGTCTTGACTTTCTGGTTTTTATACATTTTGTGGATATGCATTTTGACTGGTGAGAAGTGATACTTCTTTGGAGTGCAGATTTGCAATGCCCGCTTGCTTGCTTGGCCAAAATGGGCGTATGCGTTTTCTCCTGGATATATCCAGGAGAAAACGCATACGCCCTTTTTGGCCAAGTGCATCATTGTGGAAGTAGTACCCCTCTTCCTGTGCTTTAAAGCCGATTCCAACGTACCTATTGAAATCTGTTTCCTGCTATTCTGCCTCGCTTTCATCTCCGCCTCGTCGCCTTCCCTCAACAGATTTTTGGACGATAGTTGTCCTTTATTACTGTGCCAGTTTGTGAAGTGCTGTGCCCCTGAGCTCCAATTTTTAACTCGTTTTGTGTGAGCTGAACGCAAGTCCAAAATTTTGGTTCAGGAACTCTACTGGTTCCCGGTGGGTGGTGGAGACTTTAGTTAATTCTTCTTCCGCACGGGATATAAGAGTGACATGTGCCCATCCAAATGCCTAACAGCTACTCTCTCATTGGTTCTCCCTCTTCCCTTTCATCCTCTGCCAAATTGGCAACCTGTGAGAACCAGGAGGTAAAAGGTGCTGTCTCTTCAAGTTGGGAGATTGATAGTAAAGCAGTTGGAATGTCAAACCGGAGCACCAGGAGGGGGACTATTCGTTGAGTTTTAGAGACCTTTCGTATTCACAGTGTGTCCATTTTCTATGTTTCACGTACATGTTATAGCTGTAGTAATATTCCCTTCAACCTGGAGACATGGGACCCATGGAATGGGTGCCATGCATTATTGCTTTAAAGGGTCTGCATTTGCTCACCCAATCTCAGCAATCCTCTCAGTCCCATGTGTCCAGCCTTATACCACATCCAGCTGTCATGTAGATAGGGTCATTCCAGGTTTCATCAGATACCCTGAAGGAATTGTAAAGAATTTACATTTTTTTTTGAAATTCCTTTTAATAGTGGGTTTGAGATGATTCTCACTGCCATGTTTATGCCAGTCTAGACACTCTTGATTCCCTTAAGGAGACATACCAATACATAGGTTTTAAGATTCTACCTAGTCAGATATATTCCTCTGCAGGAAGTATGGGTTGTTGAATCCCTTTCACTGAGGAAGGTGTAGATCTTGTCTAATCAGTATTTCGTTTTTGGAACGGTGCCTGTTCTAATATTAAACTCTGATTTTATGCAACACCCCACCTCTCCTTCCCCCTTAAGGAGGCATAAGAGTGTTTTCTAAATGTGAGACTCTGTTCTCTTTCCTAACTCAGTTCATGTGTAGCCATGTTTACAGGATCTTCATAAGTGATATCTTATCATACGTTTCTTTTTCTGTGTGACTTATTTCACTTAGAATCATCAAACCTGAATCCACTCATTTTGCTGCTACTGGTCTTATGACATTGATTTCATGGCTGAGGGATATTCCATCGTACCAAAGTACCACAATTTTTTGAACCATTTTTATCTTTCCTGGGTTATTTAAGGTGTACCCAAGTTGAGGTTCTTGTAAGCAGTGTAGCCCTAAATTTTGGGGTGACTCTGTCTTATTGATTTTCAGTTTCCCAAGGTTTATTCCCCAGACTGGAAGTGCCCTTGGCTCTGTAGCTCTGTTGTTTACTTGTTTTAGGGAACACAATGCACTCCTCCAGAGAGGCAGTTGGCAATTTACATCCCGCCCATCAGCATAACAAGGCTCCCTTTTCTCCAGGGCCTGTCTTGCCTTTCTGGTTTTTATCCATTTTGTGGATGCACCTTTTGACTGGTGGGAAGTGATACTCCTTTCTAGTGCAGATTTGCATTGCCGGCTTGCTTGCTGGGCCGAAAAGGGCGTATGAGTTTCCTCCTGAATATATTCAGGAAAAAACGCATACACCCATTTTGGCCAAGTGCATCATTGTCAAAGTTCTGCCCCACTTCCTGTGCTTTAAAGGCGATTCCAACGTACCTATTGAAATCTGTTTCCTGCTATTCTGTCTCGCATTCAAGTCCGCCTCGTTGCCTTCCCTCAACAGATTTTTGGACGATAGTTGTCCTTTTTTACTCTGCCAGTTTGTGAAGTGCTGTGCCCCTGAGCTCCATTTTTTAACTCGTTTTTTGTGAGCTGAACACAAGTGCAGAATTTTGGTTCAGGACCTATACTGGTTCCCGGTGGGTGGCTGAGATTTTCGTTAATTCTTCTTCCTCCCAACATATAAGAGTGACATGTGCCCGTCCAAATGCCTAACAGCTTCTCTCTCATTGGTTCTCCCTCTTCCCTTTCATCCTCTTCCAAATTGGCAACTTCTGTTATTCAGGAGGTTAAAGGGGCTGTCTCTCCAAGTTGGGAGATTGATAGTAAAGCAGTTGGAAAATCAAACTGGAGCACCAGGAGAGGGACAATTAGTTGAGTTTTAGAAACCATTCTTATACACAGTGTGTCCATTCTCTAGGTTTCCCGTACATGTTATAGCTGTAGTAATATTCCCTTCAACCTGGAGAGTTTGGAACCATGGAATGGAGGCCACGCATTATTGCTTTAAGCGGTCTGTGTTTGCTTACCCAGTCTCACCAATCCTTTCAGTCCCATGTATCCAGCCTTATGCCACATCAAGCTGCAGTTGTAGACAGGGTCATTCCAGGTTTCATCAGAGACCCTGAAGGAATTGTAAAGAATTTCCCTGTTTTGTTGGGTTTTTTTTTGAAATTCCTTTTTATAGTGGGTTTGAGCTGATTCTCACTGCCGTGTTTATGCCAGTCTAGACACACTTGATTCCCTTACGGAGACATATCAATATATAGGTTTTAAGATTCTTACTAGTCAGATATATTCCTCTGCGGAAAATATGCGGTTTTGAGTCCCTTTCCCCGAGGAAGGTGTAGATCTTGTCTATTCCATAGTTTGTTTTTGGAACGGTACCTGTGCTTATATGAAACTCTGGATTTATGCATCACCCCACCACTCCTTCCTCCTTAAGCAGGCATAAGAGTGTTTTCTAAATGTGAGACTGTGTTCTCTTCCCTCACTCAGTTCATGTGTAGCCATGTTTACAGGATCTTCTTAAGTGATATCTTATGATAAGCTTCTTTTTTCTTTGTGACTTATTTCACTTAGTATCCTCATACCTGAATCCACTCATTTTGCTGCTACTTGTCTTATGACATTGATTTCATGGCTGAGGGATATTCCATCGTACGTAAGTACCACAATTTTTTGTAAATGTTTTAACTTTCCTGGGATAATTAAGGTGTACCCAAGTTGAGGTTCTTGTAAGCATTGCAGCCCTAAATTTTGGGGTGGCTTTGTCTTAATGATTTTCAGATTTCCCAAGGTATATTCCCTAGACTGGAAGTGCCCTTGGCTCTGTAGCTTTGTTGTTTACTTGTTTTAGGTAACACAGTGCACTCCTCCAGAGAGGCAGTTGGCAACTTACATCCCGCACATCAGCATAACAAGGCTCCCTGTTCTCCAGGTCCTCTCTTGCCTTTCTGGTTTTTACACATTTTGCCGATGTCCCTTTTGACCAGTGGGAAGGGATCCTTCTTTGTACTGCAGATTTGCATTGCCCGCTTGCTTGCTTGGCCAAAAAGGGCGTATGCGTTTTCTCCTGAATATATTCAGGAGAAAACACATACACCCATTTGGGCCAAGTGCATCATTGCCAAAGTTGTGCCCCTCTTCCTGTGCTTTAAAGGCCATTCCAACGTACCTCTTGAAATCTGTTTCCTGCTATTCTGCCACACTTTCAAGTCCGCCTCTTTGCCTTCCCTCAACAGATTTTTGGGCGATAGTTGTCCTTTATTACTCTGCCATTTTGTGAAGTGCTGTGCCCCTGAGCTCCATTTTTCAAGTCGTTTTTTGTGAGCTGAACGCATGTCCAAAATTTTGGTTCACTACCTATACTGGTTCACGGTGGGTGGCTGAGACATTTGTTAATTCTTCTTCCTGCCGGGAAATTAGAGTGACATATGCCCGTCCAAATGCCTATCAGCTACTCTCTCATTGGTTCTCCCTCTTCCCTTTCATCCTCTGCCAAATTGGCAACCTGTGAGAACCAGGAGATTAAAGGGGCTGTCTCTCCATGTTGGGAGATTGATAGTAAATCAGTTGGAAAGTCAAACCGGAGCACCAGGAGAGGGACTATTCGTTGAGTTTTAGAGACCTTTCGTATTCACAGTGTGTCCATTCTCTAGGTTTCCCGTACATGTTATAGCTGTAGTAATATTCCCTTCAACCTGGAGAGTTGGGACCCATGGAATGGCTGCCATGCATTATTGCTTTAAAGGGTCTGCATTTGCTCACCCAATCTCACCAATCCTCTCAGTCCCAAGTGTCCAGCCTTATGCCACATCCAGCTGTCATTGTAGACAGGGTCATTCCAGGTTTCATCAGAGACCCTAAAGGAATTGTAAAGAAATTCCCTGTTTTTTTGTTTTGTTTTTGAAATTCCTTTTTATAGTCGGTTTGAGCTGATTTTCGCTGCCATGTTTATGCCTGTCTAGACACACTTGATTCCCTTATGGAGACATATCAATACATAGGTTTTTAGATTCTTACTAGTCAGATATATTCCTCTGCAGGAAATATGGGGTTTTGAGTCCCTTTCACTGAGGAAGCTATAGGTAGGTCTTGTCTATTCCATAATTGGTTTTTGGAACGGTACCTGTGCTTATATCAAACTCTGGTTTTATGCATCACCCCACCTCTCCTTCCCCCTTAATCAGGCATAAGAGTGTTTTCTAAATGTGAGACTCTGTTCTCTTTCCTAACTCCGTTCATGTGTAGCCATGTTTACAGGATCTTCATAAGTGATATCTTATGATAAGCTTCTTTTTCTGTGTGATTATTTCACTTAGAATCATCGAACCTGAATCCACTCATTTTGCTGCTACTGGTCTTATGACATTGATTTCATGGCTGACGGATATTCCATCGTACGTAAGTGCCACAATTTTTTGAACCATTTTTTATCTTTCTTGGGATATTTCAGGTGTACCAAGTTGAGGTTCTTGTAAGCAGTGCCGCCCTAAATTTGAGGGTGGCTCTGTCTTATTGATTTTCAGTTTTCCGAGGGTATATTCCCTAGGCTGGAAGTGCCCTTGGCTCTGTAGCTCTGTTGTTTACTTGTTTTAGGGAACACAATGCACTCCTCCAGAGAAGCATTTGGCAATTTACATCCCGCCCATCAGCATAACAAGGTTCCCTGTTCTCCAGGGCCTGTCTTGCCTTTCTGATATTTACACATTTTGTGGATGTCTATTTTGACCGGTGGGAAGGGATACTTCTGTGTAGTGCAGATTTGCATTGCCTGCTTCCTTGTTTGGCCAAAGAGGGCGTATGCGTTTTCTCTTCCATATATTCAGGAGAAAATGCATACGCCCTTTTTGGCCAAGTGCATCATTGTCGAAGTTGTGCCCCTCTTCCTGTGCTTTTCAGGTGATTCCAACCTACCACTTGAAATCTGTTTCTTGCTATTCTGCCTCGCTTTCAAGTCTGCCTCGTTGCCTTCCCTCAACAGATTTTTGGATGATAGTTGTCCTTTATTACTCTGCCAGTTTGTGAATTGTTGTGCCCTTGAGCTCCATTTTTCAACTCGTTTTTTGTGAGCTGAACGCATGTCCAATATTTTGGTTCAGGACCTATACTGGTTCCCAGTGGGTGCCTGAGACTTTGGTTAATTCTTCTTCCTGCCAGGAAATTAGAGTGACATATGCCCGTCCAAATGCCTAACAGCTACTCTCTCATTGGTTCTCCCTCTTCCCTTTCATTCTCTGCCAAATTGGCAACCTGTGAGAACCAGGAGGTTAAAGGGCTGTCTCTACAATTTGGGAGATTGATAGTAAATCAGTTGGAAAGTCAAACCGGAGAAACAGGAGAGGGACTATTGGTTGAGTTTTAGAGACCATTCGTATTCACAGTGTGTCCATTCTCTAGGTTTCCCGTACATGTTATAGCTGTAGTAATATTCCCTTCAACCTGGAGAGTTGTGACCCATGGAATAGGTGCCATGCATTATTGCTTTAAAGGGTCTGCATTTGCTCACCCAATCTCACCAATCCTCTCAGTCCCAAGTGTCCAGCCTTATGCCACATCCGGCTGTCATTGTAGACAGGGACATTCCACGTTTCATCAGAGACCCTGAAGGAATTGTAAAGAATTTCACTGTTTTTTTGTTTTGTTTTTTAAATTCCTTTTTATAGTCGGTTTGAGCTGATTCTCGCTGCCATGTTTATGCCAGTCTAGACACACTTGATTCCCTTACGGAGACATATCAATACATAGGTTTTAAGATTCTTCCTAGTCAGATATATTCCTCTGAAAGAAATATGGGGTTTTGAGTCCCTTTCACTGAGGAAAGTATATGTAGGTCTTGTCTATTCCATAGTTGGTTTTTGGAACGGTACCTGTGCTTATATCAAACTCTGGTTTTATGCATCACCCCAAATCTCCTACCCCCTTAAGCGGGCATAAGCATGTTTTCTAAATGTTAGACTCTGTTCTCTTTCCTATCTCAGTTCATGTGTAGCCTTGTTACAGGATCTTCATAAGTGATATCTTATGATAAGTTTCTTTTTCTGTGTGACTTATTTCACTTAGAATCATCGTACCTGAATCCACTCATTTTGCTGCTACAGGTCATATGACATTGATTTCATGGCTGAGGGATATTCCATCGTACGTAAGTACCACAATTTTTTGAACCATTTTTATATTTCCTGGGATATTTAAGTTTTACCAAGTTGAGGTTCCTGTAAGCAGTGCAGCCCTAAATTTGAGGGTGGCTCTGTCTTATTGATTTTCAGTTTTCCCAAGGTATATTCCCTAGACTGGAAGTGCCCTTGGCTGTGTAGCTCTGTTGTTTACTTGTTTTAGGGAACACAATTCACTCCTCCAGTGAGGCAGTTGGCAATTTACATGCCGCCCTTCAGCATAACAATGCTCCCTGTTCTCCAGGGCCTGTCTTCCTTTCCGGTTTTTACCCATTTTGTGGATGTCCCTTTTGACCGGTGGTAAGTGATACTTTTTTGTAGTGCAGATTTGCATTGCCCGCTTGCTTGCTTGGCCAAAAAGGGCGTATGCGTTTTCTGCTGAATACATTCAGGACAAAACGCATACGCCCTTTTTGGCTAAGTGCATCATTGTCGAAGTTGTGCCCCTCTTCCTGTGCTTTAAAGGCGATTCCAAAGTACCTCTTGAAATCTGTTTCCTGCTATTCTGCCTCACTTTCAACTTCGCCTCGATTCCTTCCCTCAACAGATTTTTGGACGATAGTTGCCCTTTATTACTCTGCCACTTTGAGAATTGCTGTGCCCCTGAGCTCTGTTTTATAACTGGTTTTTTTCTGAGCTTTACGCAAGTCCAATATTTTGGTTCAGAAAATATACTTGTTCCCGGTGGGTGGCTGAGACTTTGGTCAGTTCTTCTTCCTCCCGGGAAATAAGAGTGACATGTGCCCGTCCAAAGGCCTAACATCTACTCTCTCATTGGTTCTCCCTCTTCTCATTCATCTTCTGGTAAATTGGCCACCTGTGCGAAACAGGAGGTTAAAGGTGCTGTCTCTCCAGTTTGGGAGATTGATAGTAAAGCAGTTGGAATGTCAAACCGGAGGACCATGAGAGGGACTATTTGTTAAGTTTTAGAGACCTTTCGTATTCACTGTGTGTCCATTCTCTAGGGTTCCCGTACATGTTATAGCTGTAGTAATATTCCCTTCAACCTGGAGAGTTGGGACCCATGGAATGGGTGCCATGCATTATTGCTTTAAATGGTCTGCATTTGCTCACCCAATCTCACCAATCCTCTCAGTCCAATGTGTCCAGCCTTAAGCCACATCCAGCTGTCGTTGTAGATAGGGTCATTCCAGGTTTCCTCAGAGACCCTGAAGGAATTGTAAAGAATTTCCCTTTTTTTTGTTTTTCAAATTCCTTTTTATATTGGGTTTGAGCTGATTCTCGCTGCCATGTTTATGCCAGTCTAGACACACTTGATTCCCAAAAAGAGACATATAAATACATAGGTTTTAAGATTCTCACTACTCTGATATATTCCTCTGTGGGAAATATGGTGTTTTGAGTCCCTTTCACTGAGGAAGGTGTAGGTCTTTTCTATTCCATACTTGGTTCTTGGAACGGTACGTGTGCTAATATCAAACTCTGGGTTTATGCATCACCCCACCTCTCCTTCCCCCTTAAGCAGGCATAAGAGTGTTTTCTAAATGTGAGACTCTGTTCTCTTTCCTAACTCAGTTCATGTATAGCCATGTTTACAAGATCTTCATAAGTGATATCTTATGATATGTTTCTTTTTCTGTGTGACTTATTTCACTTAGAATCATCGTACCTGAATCCACTCATTTTGCTGCTACTGGTCTTAAGACATTGATTTAACGGCTGAGCGATATTCCATCGTATGTAAGTACCACAATTTATTGAACCATTTTTATATTTCCTGTTATATTTAAGGTGTACCCAAGTTGACGTTCTTGTAAGCAGTGCAGGCCTAAATTTGGGGGTGGCTCTGTCTTATTGATTTTCAGTTTTCCCAAGGTATATTCCCGAGACTGGAAGTGCCTTTGGCTCTGTAGCTCTGTTGATTACTTGTTTTAGGGAACACAATGCACTCCTCCAGAGAGGCAGTTGGCAATTTACATCCTGCCCATCAGCACAACAAGGCTCCCTGTTCTCCAGGGCCTGTCTTGAATTTCTGGTTTTTACCCTTTATGTGGATGTCCCTTTGGACCGGTGGGAAGTGATACTTCTTTGTAGTGCAGACTTACATTGTCCGCTTGCTTGCTTGGCCAAAATGGGTGTATGCGTTTTCTCCTGAATATACTCAGGAGAAAACGCATACGCCCTTTTTGGACAAGTGCATCATTGTCAAAGTTGTGCCCCTCTTCCTGTGCTTTAAAGGCGATTCCAACGTACCTCTTGAAATCTGTTTCCTGCTATTCTGCCTCACTTTTAACTCCGCCTCGTTGCCTTCCCTCAACAGATTTTTGGATGATAGTTGTCCTTTATTACTCTGCCAGTTTGTGAATTGCTCTGCACTATTGCTCCATTTTTTAACTCATTTTTTGAGCTGAACGCAAGTCCCATATTTTGGTTTAGGACCTATACTGTTTCCCGGTGGTTGGCTGAGACTTTGGTTAATTCTTCTTCCTCCCGGGAAATAAGAGTGATATGTGCCCGTCCAAATGCCTAACAGCTACTCTCTCTTTGGTTCTCCCTCTTCCCTTTCATCCTTTGCCAAATTGGCAACCTGTGCGAACCAAGAGGTTAAAGGTGCTGTCTCTCCAAGTTAGGAGATTGACAGTAAAGCAGTTAGAAAGTGAAACTGGAGCACCAGGAGAGGGACTATTCGTTGAGATTTATAAACCTTTTATATTCACAGTGTGTGCATTCTCTAGGTTTCCCATACATGTTATAGCTCTAGTAATATTCCCTACAACCTGCAAAGTTGGGACCCATGGAATGGGTGCCATGCATTATTGCTTTAAAGGGTATGCATTTGCTCAAGAATCTAACCAATCCTCTCAATCCCATGTGTCCAGCCTTATGCCACCTCCAGCTGTCGTTCTAGATAGGGTCATTCCAAGTTTCATCAGAGAGCCTGAAGGAATTGTAAAGAATTTCGCTGTTTTTTTTTTTGTTTTCCAAATTCCTTTTTATAGTTGGTTTGAGCTGATTCTCGCTGCCATTTTTATGCCAGTCTAGATACACTTGATTCCCTTACAGAGACATATCAATATATAGGTTTTAAGATTCTTACTAGTCAGATATATTCCTCTGCGGGAAATATGTGGTTTTGAGGCCCTTTCACTGAGGAAGGTGTAGGTCTTGTCTATTCCATACTTGGTTTTTGGAACGGTACCTGTGCTTATATCAACCTCTGGTTTTATGCATCACCCCACCTCTCCTTCCCCCTTAAGCAGGCATAAGAGTGTTTTCTAAATGTGAGACTCTCTTCTCTTTCCTAACTCAGTTCATGTGTAGCCATGTTTACAGGATCTACATAAATGATATCTTATGATAAGTTTCTTTTTCTGTGTGACATATTTCACTTAGAATCATCGAACCTGAATCCACTCATTTTGCTGTTGATGGTCATATGATATTGATTTCATGGCTGAGGCATATTCCCTCGTACGTATGTACCACAACTTTTTCAACCACTTTTATATTTCCTGGGATATTTAAGGTGTACCCAAGTTGACGTTCTTTTAAGCAGGGCATTCCTAAATTTTGGGGAGGTTCTGTCTTATTGATTTTCAGTTTTCCCAAGGTATATTCCCTAGACTGGAAGTGCCCTTGGCTCTGTAGCTCTGTTGTTTACTTGTTTTAGGGAACACAATGCACTCCTCCAGAGAGGCAGTTGGCAGTTTACATCCCGCCCATCAGCATAACAAGACTCCCTGTTCTCCAGGGCCTGTCTTGAATTTCTGGTTTTTACCCTTTTTGTGGATGTCCCTTTGGACCGGTGGGAAGTGATACTTCTTTGTAGTGCAGACTTACATTGTCCGCTTGCTTGCTTGGCCAAAATGGGCGTATGCGTTTTCTCCTGAATATACTCAGGAGAAAACGCATACACCTTTTTTGGACAAGTGCATCATTGTCTAAATTGTGGCCCTCTTCCTGTGCTTTAAAGGCGATTCCAACGTACCTCTTGAAATCTGTTTCCTGCTATTCTGCCTCACTTTCAACTCCGCATCGTTGCCTTCCCTCAACAGATTTATGGATGATAGTTGTCCTTTATTACTCTGCCAGTTTGTGAATTGCTCTGCCCAATAGCTCCATTTATTAACTCGTTTTTTTGAGCTGAACGCAAGTCCCATATTTTGGTTTAGGACCTAAACTGGTGTCCGGTGGGTGGCTGAGACTTTGGTTAATTCTTCTTCCTCCCAGGAAATAAGAGTGACATGTGCCCGTCCAAATGCCTAACAGCTACTCTCTCTTTGGTTCTCCCTCTTCGCTTTCATCCTTTGCCAAATTGGCAACCTGTGCGAACCAGGAGGTTAAAGGTGCTGTCTCTCCAAGATGGGAGATTGATAGTAAACCAGTTAGAAAGTGAAACTGGAGCACCAGTAGAGGGACTATTCGTTGAGATTTAGAAACGTTTTGTATTCACAGTGTGTGCATTCTCTAGGTTTCCCATACATGTTATAGCTGTAGTAATATTCCCTACAACCTGGAGAGTTGGGACCCATGGAATGGGTGCCATGCATTATTGCTTTAAAGGGTCTGCATTTGCTCACGAATCTCAACAATCCTCTCAGTCCCATGTGTCCAGCCTTTTGCTACCTCCAGCTGTCGTTCTAGATAGGGTCATTCCAAGTTTCATCAGAGAGCCTGAAGGAAATGTAAAGAATTTCGCTGTTTTTTTGTTTTGTTTTTGAAATTCCTTTTTATAGTGGGTTTGAGCTGATTCTCGCTGCCATCTTTATGCCAGTCTACACACACTTGATTCCCTTATGGAGACATATCAATACATAGGTTTTAAGATTCTTACTAGTCAGATATATTCCTCTGCGGGAAATATGGGGTTTTGAGTCCCTTTCACTGAGGAAGGTGTAGGTCTTGTCTATTCCATACTTGGTTTTTGGAACGGTACCTGTGCTTATTTCAACCTATGGTTTTATGCATCACCCCACCTCTCCTTCCCCCTTAAGCAGGCATAAGAGTGTTTTCTAAATGTGAGACTCTATTCTCTTTCCTAACTCAGATCATGTGTAGCCATGTTTACAGGATCTTCATAAGTGATATCTTATGATAAGTTTCTTTTTCTGTGTGATTATTTCACTTAGAATCATCGAACCTGAATCCACTCATTTTGCTGCTACTGGTCTTATGACATTGATTTCATGGCTGAGGGATATTCCATCATACGTATGTACCACAATTTTTTGAACCATTTTTATCTTTCCTGGGATACTTAAGGTGTACCCAATTTGAGGTTCTTGTAAGCAGTGCATTCCTAAATTTTGGGGTGGCTCTGTCTTATTGATTTTCAGTTTTCCCATGTTATATTCCCTAGACTGGTAGTGCCCTTGGCTCTGTAGCTCTGTTGTTTACTTGTTTTAGGGAACACAATGCACTCCTCCAGAGAGGCAGTTGGCAATTTACATCCCAGCCATCAGCATAACAAGGCTCCCTGTTCTCCAGGGCCTGTCTTGAATTTCTGATTTTTACCCTTTTTGTGGATGTCCCTTTGGACCGGTGGAAAGTGATACTTCTTTGTAGTGCAGACTTACATTGTCTGCTTGCTTGCTTGGCTAAAATGGGCGTATGCGTTTTCTCCTGAATATACTCAGGAGAAAACGCATACGCCGTTTTTGGACAAGTGCATCATTGTCGAAGTTGTGCCCCTCTTCCTGTGCTTTAAAGGCGATTCCAACATACCTCTTGAAATCTGTTTCATGCTATTCTGCCTCACTTTCAAGTCCGCCTCGTTGCCTTCCCTCAACAGATTTTTGGATGATAGTTGTCCTTTATTACTCTGCCAGTTTGTGAATTGCTCTGCCCTATAGCTCCATTTTTTACCTCGTTTTTTTGTGAGCTGAACGCAAGCCCCATATTTTGGTTTAGGACCTATACTGGTTCCCGGTGGGTGGCTGAGACTTTGGTTAATTCTTCTTCCTCCCTGGAAATAAGAGTGACATGTGCCCGTCCAAATGCCTAACAGCTACTCTCTCTTTGGTTCTCCCTCTTCCCTTTCATCCTTTGCCAAATTGGCAACCTGTGCGAACCAGGAGGTAAAAGGTGCTGTCTCTCCAAGTTGGGAGATTGATAGTAAAGCAGTTAGAAAGTGAAACTGGAACACCAGCAGAGGGACTATTCGTTGAGATTTAGAAACCTTTCGTATTCACAGTGTGTGCATTCTCTAGGTTTCCCATACATGTTATAGCTGTAGTAATATTCCCTACAACCTGGAGAGTTGGGACCCATGGAATGGGTGCCAGGCATTATTGCTTTAAAGGGTCTGCATTTGCTCACGAATCTCAACAATCCTCTCAGTCCCATGTGTCCAGCCTTATGCCACCTCCAGCTGTCGTTCTAGATAGGGTCATTCCAAGTTTCATCAGAGAGCCTGAAGGAAATGTAAAGAATTTCGCTGTTTTTTTGTTTTGTTTTTGAAATTCCTTTTTATAGTGGGTTTGAGCTGATTCTCGCTGCCATCTTTATGCCAGTCTACACACACTTGATTCCCTTACGGAAACATATCAATACATAGGTTTTAAGATTCTTACTAGTCAGATATATTCCTCTGCCGGAAATATGGGGTTTTGAGTCCCTTTCACTGAGGAAGTTGTAGGTCTTGTCTATTCCATACTTGGTTTTTGGAACGGTACCTGTGCTTATATCAACCTCTGGTTTTATGCATCACCCCACCTCTCCTTCCCCCTTAAGCAGGCATAAGAGTGTTTTCTAAATGTGAGACTCTCTTCTCTTTCCTAACTCAGTTCATGTCTAGCAATGTTTACAGGATCTTCATAAGTGATATCTTATGATAAATTTCTTTTTCTGTGTGACTTATTTCACTTAGAATCATCGTACCTGAATCCACTCATTTTGCTGCTACTGGTCTTATGACATTGATTTCATGGCTGAGGGATATTCCATCGTATGTAAGTACCACAATTTTTTGAACCATTTTTATATTTCCTGGGATATTTAAGGTGTACCCAAGTTGACGTTCTTTTAAGCAGTGCAGGCCTAAATTTGGGGATGGCTCTGTCTTATTGATTTTCAGTTTTCCCAAGGTATATTCCCTAGACTGGAAGTGCCTTTGGCTCTGTAGCTCTGTTGTTTACTTGTTTTAGGGAACACAATGCACACCTCCAGAGAGGCAGTTGGCAATTTACATCCCGGCCATCAGCATAACAAGGCTCCCTGTTCTCCAGGGCCTGTCTTGAATTTCTGGTTTTTACCCTTTTTGTGGATGTCCCTTTGGACCGGTGGGAAGTGATACTTCTTTGTAGTACAGACTTACATTGTCCGCTTGCTTGCTTGGCCAAAATGGGCGTATGCGTTTTCTCCTGAATATACTCAGGAGAAAACGCATACGCCCTTTTTGGACAAGTGCATCATTGTCGAAGTTGTGCCCCTCTTCCTGTGCTTTAAAGGCGATTCCAACGTACCTCTTGAAATCTGTTTCCTGCTATTCTGCCTCACTTTCAAGTCCGCCTCGTTGCCTTCCCTCAACAGATTTTTGGATGATAGTTGTCCTTTATTACTCTGCCAGTTTGTGAATTGCTCTGCCCTATAGCTCCATTTTTTAACTCGTTTTTTTGAGCTGAACGCAAGTCCCATATTTTGGTTTAGGACCTATACTGGTTCCCGGTGGGTGGCTGAGACTTTGGTTAATTCTTCTTCCTCCCGGGAAATAAGAGTGACACGTGCCCGTCCAAATGCCTAACAGCTACTCTCTCTTTGGTTCTCCCTCTTCGCTTTCATCCTTTGCCAAATTGGCAACCTGTGCGAACCAGGAGGTTAAAGGTGCTGTCTCTCCAAGTTGGGAGATTGATAGTAAAGCAGTTAGAAAGTGAAACTGGAGCACCAGGAGAGGGACTATTCGTTGAGATTTAGAAACCTTTTGTATTCACAATGTGTGCATTCTCTAGGTTTCCCATACATGTTATAGCTGTAGTAATATTCCCTACAACCTGGAGAGTTGGGACCCATGGAATGGGTGTCAGGGATTATTGCTTTAAAGGGTCTGCATTTGCTCACGAATCCCACCAATCCTCTCAGTCCCATGTGTCCAGCCTTATGCCACCTCCAGCTGTCGTTCTAGATAGGGTCATTCCAAGTTTCATCAGAGAGCCTGAAGGAATTGTAAAGAATTTCGCTGTTTTTTTGTTTTGTTTTTGAAATTCCTTTTTATAGTGGGTTTGAGCTGATTCTCGCTGCCATCTTTATGCCAGTCTACACACACTTGATTCCCTTACGGAAACATATCAATACATAGGTTTTAAGATTCTTACTAGTCAGATATATTCCTCTGCGGGAAATATGGGGTTTTGAGTCCCTTTCACTGAGGAAGGTGTAGGTCTTGTCTATTCCATACTTGGTTTTTGGAACGGTACCTGTGCTTATATCAACCTCTGGTTTTATGCATCACCCCACCTCTCCTTCCCCCTTAAGCAGGCATAAGAGTGTTTTCTAAATGTGAGACTCTCTTCTCTTTCCTAACTCAGTTCATGTGTAGCCATGTTTACAGGATCTTCATAAGTGATATCTTATGATAAGTTTCTTTTTCTGTGTGACTTATTTCACTTAGAATCATCGTACATGAATCCACTCATTTTGCTGCTACTGGTCTTATGACATTGTTTTCATGGCTGAGGGATATTGCATCATACGTAAGTACCACAATTTTTTGAACCATTTTTATCTTTCCTGGGATACTTAAGGTGTACCCAAGTTGAGGTTCTTGTAAGCAGTGCAGCCATAAATTTTGGGGTGGCTCTGTCTTATTGATTTTCAGTTTTCCCATGGTATATTCCCTAGACTGGAAGTGCCCTTGGCTCTGTAGCTCTGTTGTTTACTTGTTTTAGGGAACACAATGCACTCCTCCAGAGAGGCAGTTGGCAATTTACATCCCGCCCATCAGCATAACAAGGCTCCCTGTTCTCCAGGGCCTGTCTTGCGTTTCTATTTTTTACCCATTTTGTGGATGTCCCTTTGACCGGTGGGAAGTGATACTTCTTTGTAGTGCAGACTTACATTTTCCTCTTGCTTGCTTGGCCAAAATGGGCGTATGCGTTTTCTCCTGAATATACTCAGGAGAAAACGCATACGCCCTTTTTGGACAAGTGCATCATTGTCGAAGCTGTGCCCCTCTTCCTGTGCTTTAAAGGCGATTCCAACGTACCTCTTGAAATCTGTTTCCTGCTTTTCTGCCTCACATTCAAGTCCGCCTCGTTGCCTTCCCTCAACAGATTTTTGGATGATAGTTGCCCTTTATTACTCTGCCAGTTTGTGAATTGCTGTGACCTGAGCTCCATTTTTTAACTCGTTTTTTTCTGAGCTGAACGCAAGTCCAAAATTTTGGTTCAGAAACTATACTGGTTCCCGGTGGGTGTCTGAGACTTTTGTTAATTCTTCTTCCTGCCGGGAAATTAGAGTGACATATGCCCGTCCAAGTGCCTAACAGCTACTCTCTCATTGGTTCTCCCTCTTCCCTTTCATCCTCTCCCAAATTGTCAAACTGTGAGAACCAGGAGGTTAAAGGGGCTGTCTCTCCAATTTGGGAGATTGATAGTAAAGCAGTTGGAAACTCAAACCGGAGCACCAGGAGAGGGACTATTCGTTGAGTTTTAGAAACCTTTCATATTCACAGTGTGTCCATTCTCTAGGTTTCCCGTACATGTTATAGCTGTAGTAATAATCCCTTCAACCTGGAGACTTGGAACCCATGGAATGGGTGCCATGCATTATTGCTTTAAAGGGTCTGCATTTGTTCACCCAATCTCACCAATCCTCTCAGTCCCAAGTGTCCAGCCTTATGCCACAACGAGCTGTCATTGTAGACAGGGACATTCCACGTTTCATCAGAGACCCTGAAGGAATTGAAAAGAATTTCCCTGTTTTTTTGTTTTGTTTTTGAAATTCCTTTTTATAGTGGGTTTGAGCTGATTCTCGCTGCCATGTTTATGCCAGTCTAGACACACTTGATTCCCTTATGGAGACATATCAATACATAGATTTTAAGATTCTTACTAGTCAGATATATTCCTCTGCGGGAAATATGGGGTTATGAGACCCTTGCACTGAGGATGGTGTAGGTAGGTCTTGTGTATTTCATAGTTGGTTTTTGGAACGGTACCTGTGCTTATATCAAACTCTGGTTTATGCATCACCCCACCTCTCTTTCCCCCTTAAGCAGGCATAAAAGTGTTTTCTAAATGTGAGACTATATTCTCTTTCCTAACTCAGTTCATGTGTAGCCATGTTTACAGGATCTTCATAAGTGATATCTTATGATAAGATTCTTTTTCTGTGTGACTTATTTCACTTAGAATCATCGTACCTGAATCCACTCATATTGATGCTACTGGTCTTATGACATTGATTTCATGGCTGAGGGATATTCCATCGTACGTAAGTACCACAATTTTTTGAACCATTTTTATCTTTCCTGGGATATTTAAGGTGTACCCAAGTTGAGGTTCTTGTAAGCAGTGCAGCCCTAAATTTGGGGATGCCTCTGTCTTATTGATTTACAGATTTCCCAATGTATATTCCCTAGACTGGAAGTGCCCTTGGCTCTGTAGCTCTGTTGTTTACTTGTTTTAGGGGACACAGTGCACTCCTCCAGAGAGGCAGTTGGCAATTTACATCCCGCCCATCAGCATAACAAGGCTCCCTGTTCTCCAGGGACTGTCTTGCCTTTCTGGTATTTACACATTTTGTGGATGTCCCTTTTGACCCGTGGGGAGTGATACTTCTTTATAATGCAGATTTCCATTGCCCCCTTGCTTGCTTGGCCAAAAATTGCGTATGCGTTTTGTCCTTAATATATTCAGGAGAAAACACATACGCCGTTTTTGGCCAAGTGCATCCTTGTCGAAGTTGTGCCTCTTTTCATGTGCTTTACAGATGATTCCAACGTACCTCTTGAAATCTGTTTCCTGCTATTCTGCCTCGCGTTCAATTCCCCCTCCTTGCCTTCCCTCAACAGATTTTTGGATGATAGTTGTCCTTTAATACTCTGCCATTTTGTGAATTGCTGTGCCCCTTAGCTTCATTATTCAACTCGTTTTTTGTGAGCTGAACGCAAGTCCACAATTTTGTTTCAGGACGTAATCTGGATCCCGGGCGGTGGTTGAGACTTTGGTTAATTCTTCTTCTTGCCGGGAAATTAGAGTGACATATGCCCGTCCAAATGCCTAACAGCTACTCTCTCAATGGTTCTCCCTCTTCCCTTTTATCCTCTGCCAAATTGGCAACCTGTGCGAACCAGGAGGATAAAGGGGCTGACTCTCCAAGTTGGGAGCTTTATAGTAAAGCAGTTGGAAAGTAAAACCGGAGCACCCGGAGAGGGACTATTAGTTGAGTTTTAGAAACCTTTCTTATTTACAGTGTGTCCATTCTCTAGGTTTCCCGTACATGTTATTGCTCTAGTAATATTGACTTCAACCTGGAGAGTTGGGACAAATGGAATGGGTGCCACACATTATTGCTTTAAACGGTGTGCATTTGCTGAACAAATCTCACCAATCCTCTCAGTCCCAAGTGTCCAGCCTTATGCCATATCCAGCTGTCATTTTAGATAGAGTCATTCCAGGTTTCATTAGAGCCCCTAAAGGAATTGTAAAGAATTTCCATATTTTTTTTTTGAAATTCCTTTTTATAGTGGGTTTGAGCTGATTCTCACTGCAATGATTATGCCAGTCTAGACACACTTGATTCCATTACGGAAACATATCGATACATAGGTTTTAATATTCTTACTAGTCAGATATATTCCTCTGTGGGAAATATCGTGTTTTGAGTTCCTTTCACTGAGGAAGGTGTAGGTCTTTTATATTCCATAGTTGGTTTTTGAAATGGTACGTGTGCTTATATCAAACGCTGGTTTTCTGCAGCACCCCACCTCATATTCCCCCTTAAGCAGGCATAAGAGTGTTTTCTAAATGTGAGTCTCTGTTCGCTTTCCTAACTCTGTTCATATGTAGCCATGTTTAGAGGACCTTCATAAGTGATATCTTATGATAAGTTTCTTTATCTGTGTGACTTATTTCAGTTAGAATCATCGTACCTGAATCCACTCATTTTGCTGCTACTCGTCTTATGACATTGATTTCATGGCTGAGGGATATTCCATCATACGAAACTACCAAAATATTTTAAACCATATTTATATTTCCTGAGATATTTAAGCTGTACCCAAGTTGAGGTTCTTGTAATCAGTGCAGCCCTAAATTTTGGTGTGGCTCTGTCTTATTGAATTTCTGCTTTCCCAAGGTATATTCCCCAGACTGAAAGTACCCTTGGCTCTGTAGCTCTGTTGTTTACTTGTTTTAGGAAACACAATGCACTCCTCCAGAGAGGCAGTTGGCAGTTTACATCCTGCCCATCAGCATAACAAGCATCCCTGTTCTCCAGGGCCTGTCTTGCCTTTTTGGTTTTTACCCATTTTGTGCATGTACCTTTTGACAAGTGGGCAGTGATACTTTGTAGTGCAGATTTGCATTGCCAGCATGCTTGCTTGGCCAAAAAGGGCATATGCGTTTTCTCCTGAATATATTCAGGAGAAAATGCCTATGCCCTTTTTGGCCAAGTGCATCATTGTCGATGTTGTGCCCCTCTTCCTGTGCCTTAAATGTTATTCCAAAGTACCTCTTGAAATCTGTTTCCTGCTATTCTGCCTCGCTTTCAAGTCTGCCTCGTTGCCTTCCCTCAACAGATTTTTGGACGATAGTTGTCCTTTATTACTCTGCCTGTTTGTTAATTGTTGTGCACTGAGCTACATTATTTAACTCGTTTTTTTGTGAGCTGAACGCACGTCCAATATTTTGGTTCAGGACCTATACTGGTTCCCGGTGGGTGGCTGAGGCTTTGGTTATTTCTTCTTCTTCCCACGAAGTAAGAGTGACATGTGCCCGTACAAATGTCTAACAGCTACTCTCTCACTGGTCTCCCTCTTCCCTTTCATCCTCTGCCAAATTGGCAACCTGTGCGAACCAGGAGGTTAAAGGTGCTGTCTCTCCAAGTTGGGAGATTGATAGTTAAGCAGTTGGAAAGTCAAACTGGAGCACAAGGAGAGGGACTATTCGTTGAGTTTTAGAAAACTTTCGTATTCACACTGTGTCCATTCTCTAGGGTTCCCGTACATATTATAGCTGTAGTAATATGCCCTTAAACCTGGCCTTTTGGGACCGATGGAATGGGTGCCACACATTATTGCTTTAAAGGGTCCACATTTGCTCACCCAATCTCACCAATCCTCTCAGTCCCAAGTGTCCAGCCTTATGCCACATCCAGCTGTCATTTTAGATAGGGTCATTCCAGGTTTCATCAGCGACCCTGAAGGTATTGTGTAAGAATTGTTCTGTTTTTATGTTTTGTTTTGAATTTCATTTTTATATTGGGTTTGAGCTGATTCTCCCTGCCATGTTTATGTTATACTAGACACACTTAGTTACCTTACGGAGACATATCAATACATAGGATTTAAAATTCTTACTAGTCAGATATATTTCTCTGCGGGGAATAGGGATGTTGAGTTCCGTTCACTGAGGAAGGAGAAGGGCTTGTCTCTTTTGTTTTTGGATTATGGAACGGTACCTTTTCTAATACCAATCTTTTGTTTTGTGCATCTCCCCACCTGTCTTTCCCCTTAAGCAAGCGTTAGAGTGTTTTCTATATCTGAGACTCTGTTCTCTTCCCTAAATCAGTTCATATGCAGCCGTGTTTACATTCCCTTCATAAGTGATATCTTATGTCAGAATGCACCATGGCCCTTGTCATAATAATGCTTCATGGCCCCTGTCATCACAATGATCCATGCCCTGGTTATCAAAATGCTCCATGTCCCTTGTCATCAAAATTCTCCACGTACTTGTCATCACAATGCTACATGACACTTCTCATCAAAATGTTACATGCTCTTGTCATCACAATTCTCCATTCTCTTGACATTGCAGTGCTCCATGCCCTTGTCATCATAATGCTCCATGCATTTGTCATCACATTGCTCCATGACCCCTGTCATCACATTGCTCCCTGACAACTGTCATCACAATGCTTCATGCCCCTTGTCATTACAGTGCTCCATGATGCTCTACATCACAATTACCCAAGGTCTTCTCATCACAATGCTCCACGGTTTTGCCATCACCATGCTCCATGCCTTGTCATCTCAAATCTCAATGTCCCTTGTCCTCACAATTCTCCACGTCCTTGTCATTACAATGCTCCATGGCACTTCACATCACAATGTTATATGCTCTTGTCATCACAATACTCCATGCACTTGTCATCGCAATGCCCCATGACCCCTGTCATAGGAAGCTCCATGCGCTTTTCATCAAAATGTTTCACGACCAGGGCATTAAAATTCTCAATGGCCCTTGATATCACAATGCTCCATGCCCTTGTCATCACAATGCTCCTTTACTTTGTCACAACAATCCTCCATAACAATTGGCATCACAATGCTCCATGATATTGTCATCAAACTGGAACATGACATATTTCATCACAATGCTCCCTGACACCTTTCTTCACAATAATCCATGACCTTGTCATCACAGTGCTCCATGACCTTGTCATCACAATGTGCCATGCCCATTCTTATCACAATAATGCATGAAACTTGTCAGACCAATGCTCCATGACACTTTTCATCACAATGCTCCATGAACGCTGTCATCAAAATGCACCATGCCCATCATCATAATGCTTCATGCTATTGTCATCACAATGAAATCAAAAAGCTCCATGACATCTGTCACCACAATGCTGCAAACCCTTGTGATCACAATGTCCCATAACACTTGTCATCACAATGCCCCATGACGCTGGTCACCACAGTTATCCATGGGCTTCTCATCACAATGCACCATGACTTTTGTCAACACAATGTTCAATACCCTTGTCAACACAATGCTCTCTGACTATTGACCTCAGTATGCACCGTGCACTCTGTCATTGCAAGGCTCCATGCCTATTTCATCACAATGATCCATGCCCTTTTCATCAAAATGTTCCAAGACACCTGTGATCACAATGCTCCTTGCACTTGTCATCACAAAGCTCCATGACGAATGTCATCAGAATGCTCCATGGCCTTCTCATCATAATGTTCCATGCCCTTGTCATCACAATGCTCCAAACCCCCTGTAATCAAAATGATCCCTGCACCTTTTCATCAGAATGCTCCATGAGACTTGTCATCACAAGGTTCCATGGACTTCACATCACAGTGCTCCAGGACCTTGTCATCACAGTGCTCCATTCCCTTGTCATCACAATGCTCCATGACCCCTGTCATCACAATAATCAATGAATATTTTCAGCCCAATGCTCTACGAAATTCTCATCACAATGCTCCATAGCCCATATCACCACAATGCTCCATGACCACTGTCATCAAAACACTCCATGACACCTGACAACACAATGATCCGGGACACTTGTCATCAAAATGCTACATTCCCTTGTCATCACAATGCTCCAGGACCCCTGTCATCACAACACTCCATGAACATTTTCAGCCCAGTGCTCCCTGACACTTGTCATCACAATGATCCATGCCCTTTTCATCCCAATGCTCCATGACACCTGTATTCACAATGCTCAGTAACGCTTGTCATCACAGTGCTCCATGACACCTGTCATCACAATGCTCCATGCTTTTGTCAGCAAAATGCTACATGACCTTGTCATTACAATACTCTATGCACTTGCCATCACAATACTCCATTTCCATTGTCATCACAATCCTCCATGAACTTTGGGATCACATTGCTTCCTGCCATTGTCATCACAATGCTCCATGCTCCTTGAAATCAAAATGATCCATGACCTCTGTCATCACAATGCTCCAAAACCTTGTGATCACAATGTTCCATAACCCTTGTCATCCCAACGCTCCATGATGCCTGTCATCACAATAATCCATGCCCTTTTCATCACAATGCTCCATGATATTTGTCATCACAATTCTCAATACACTTGTCATCAAAATGCTCCCTGACACTTGTCATCAGAATGCTCCTTGAAACCTCCCACGAAAAGGCTCCATGCCGTTTTCATCACAATGCACCATGCCGTTTTCATCACAATGGTCCAGGCCATTTTCATCATAATCCTCCACAAGCTTGTCATCAGAATGCTCCATGACCCTTCTCATCACAATTCTCCATGTACTTGTCAGCACAATGCTCCCTGACCCTTGACATCACAATGCTCCAAGCCATTGTCATCACAATGCTCCATTACATTTGTCATCAGAATTCTCCATGACACTTGGCATCACAATGCTCCATGCCATTGTCATCACAATGGGCCATTCCAAAGTCATTGCAATAATCCATGAAACATATTAGACCAATGTTCCATGCCCTTGTCATCACAATGCTCCATGCCCTTGTTATCAAAATGCTCCATAACACCTGTCATCACAATGATCCGTGACTCCCGTCATCACAGTGCTTCATGACGTTTGTCATCACAATGGTCCATGCCGTCGTCATCAACAGTCTCTGACCTTTTTAACCACAATGCTCCATGAACTTTTCATCACAATGCTCTTTGACCCTTGTCATCACAATGCTCCATGTGCTTGTCAGCACAATGCTCCATGACACATGTCATCACAATGCACCATGTGCTTGTCATCACAGTGCTCCACAATCTTGTCATCACATTCTCCTTAAAATTTGTCATCACAATGTTCCATGCACTTCTCATCAAAATGCTCTCTCTCAACTGATATCACAATGCTACATCACTATTTGTCACAATACTCCCTCACCCCTGTCATCACAATGTTCCATGACTCCAGTCATCACAATGCTACATGCACTTATCATCACAAGGTTCGATGACCCCTGACATCACAATGTTCCATAACACCTGTCATCAAAATGTTCCATGACACTTTTCATCAAATTGCTCCATGACCCTGTTATCACAATGCTCCCTGCCCTTCTCATCACAATGCACAATGTCCTTGCTATCAAAATGCTCCATGACTTTTTCATCACAAAGATCCATGACCCTTGGCATCACAATGCTCCATGTCACTGTCATCACAATGCTCCATGAACGCTCTCATCACATTGCTCCATGCCCTTGACTTCACAATGTCCATGACACATGTCATCAGGAATGCTCCATGGCCTTCTCATCACAATGCTCCACGCCCTTGCCATCAGAATGCTCCATTACACCTGACATAACAATGCTCCATGACCACTGCCATCACGATGTTCCATGGCTTAGTCATCACAAAGCTCCATGATCCTTCTCATCACAATGCTCCAGGAACCCTGTAATCACAATGCTCTATGCCGCTTTTCATCTCAATGATCAATGAACCCTCTCATCACAATGCACCATGCCCATCATCATAATGCTTCATGCTATTGTCATCACAATGAAATCAAAATGCTCCATGACCTCTGTCATAACAATGCTCCAAACCCTTGTGATCACAATATTACATATCACATGTCATCACAATGCCACATGATGCTCGTCATCACAATTATCAATGGACTTCTCATCACAATACTCCATGACCTTTGTCCTCACAATGCTCAATACACTTGTCATCAACATGCTCCCTGACACTTGTTGTCTGTATGCTCCTTGAATCCTGTCATGACAAGGCTCCATGCCATTTTCATCACAATAATCCATGTCCTTTTCATCACAATGCTCCAAGACACATGTAATCTCAATGCTCCATGTCCTTGTCATCACAAAGCGCAATGACGCAGGCCATCAGAATGCTCCTTGGTCTTCTCCTCACAATGCTTCATGCCCTTGTCATCACAATGTTCCATGACCCCTGTAATCACAATGCTCCATGCCCTTGTCAACAAAAAACTCCATGACGCATGTCATCAGAAGGCTCTATGACATTCTCATCACAATGCTCCATGCCCTAGTCATCACAATGCTCCAAGACCCCTGTAATCAGAATGCTCCATGCCCCTTTTCATCAGAATGCTCCATGAGACTTGTCATCACAAGTCTCCATGGTCTTCTCATCGCAATGCTCCAGGACCTTGTCATCACCTTGCTCCATTCCCTTGTCATCACAATGATCCATGACCCTGTCATCACAATAATCCATGAACATTTTCAGCCCAGTGCTCCACGACCTACTCATCACAATGCTCCATGGCCAATATCATCACAATGTTCCATGACCACTGTCATCACAACACTCCATGACACCTGACAACACAATGATCCGGGACTCTTGTCATCACAATGCTCCATTCCCTAGTCATCACAATGCTCCATGGCCCCTGTCATCACAACACTCCATGAACATTTTCAGCTCAGTGCTCCATGACACTTGTCATCAAAATGATCCATGCCCTTGTCATCCCAATGCTCCATGACCTCTGTATTCACAATGCTCCGTGACGCTTGTCATCACAGTGCTCCATGACACATGCCATCACAATGATCCATGCCTTTGTCAGCAAAATGCTACTTGACCTTGTCATTACAATGCTCTATGCGCTTGTCATCACAATACTCCATTTCCATTGTCATCACAATCCTCCATGAAACTTGGGATCACATTGATTCATGCCCTTGTCATCACAATGCTCCATGCTCCTTGAAATCAAAATGATCCATGACCTCTCTCATCACAATGCTCCAAACCCTTGTGATCACAGTGTTCCATAACACTTGTCATCCCAATGCTCCATGATGCCTGTCATCACAATAATCCATGCCCTTATCATCACAATGCTACATGACCTTTGTCATCACAATTCTCAATACAATTGTCCTCACAATGCTCCCTGACACTTTTCATCAGAATGCTCCTTGAACCCTGTTCACGAAAAGGCTCCATGCATTTTTCATCACAATGCCCTATGTCACTTTCATCACAATGTTCCATGCCATTGTCATCAAAATACTCCACAAGCTTGTCATCAGAGTGCTCCATGACACTTGTCATCACAATTATCCATGCACCTGTCAGCACAATGCTCCCTGGCCCTTGTCATCACAATGCTCCAAGCCATTGTCATCACAGTGCAGCATTACCTTTGTCTTCAGAATCCTCCATGACACTTGGCATCACAATGCTCCATGCCATTGTCATCAAAATGGGCCATTACTTATGTCATCACAATGCTCCCTGACACCTGTCTTCACAATACAGCATGACCTGGTCATCACAATGCTCCATGCCCTTGTCATCACAATGTGCCATTCCAACTGTCATCGCAATAATCCATGAAAATTATTAGACCAATGTTCCATGCCCTTGTCATCACAATGCTCCATGCCCTTGTTATCACAATGCTCCATGACCCCTGTCATCACCATGCTCCGTGACTCCAGTCATCACAATGCTTCATGACCTTAGTCAACACAATGGTCCATGCCCTCGTCATCAACAGTCTCTGTGACCTTTTTAACCACAAAGCTCCATGAACTTTTCATCACAATGCTCTTTGACCCTTGTCATCACAGTGCTCCATGTGCTTGTCAGCACAATACTCCATGACACATGTCATCAAAATGCACCATGTGCTTGTCATCACAGTGCTCCACAATCTTGTCATCACATTCTTCTTAAAATTTTTCATCACAATGCTCCATGCACTTCTCATCAAAATGCTCTCTCACCACTGATATCACAATGCTACATCACTATTTGTCACAATACTCCCTCACACCTGTCATCACAATGTTCCATGACTCCTGTCATCACAATGCTACATGCACTTATCATCACAATGTTCGATGACCCCTGACATCACAATGTTCCATAACACCTGTCATCAAAATGTTCCATGACACTTTTCATCAAATTGCTCCATGACCCTGTCATCACAATGCTCCATGCCTTTGTCAGCAAAATGCTACATGACCTTGTCATTACAATGCTCTATGCGTTTGTCATCACAATACTCGATATACATTGTCATCACAATCCTCCATGAACTTTGGGATCACATTGCTTCATGCCCTTGTCATCACAATGCTCCATGCTCCTTGAAATCAAAATGATCCATGACCTTTGTCATAACAATGATCCAAACCCTTGTGATCACAATGTTCCATAACACTTGTCATCAAAACGCTCCATGATGCCTGTCATCACAGTACTCCATGCCCTTTTCATCACAATGCTCCATGACCTTTGTCATCACAATTCCCAATACACTTGTCATCACAATGCTCCCTGACACTTGTCATCAGAATGCTCCTTGAACCCTGTCACGAAAAGGCTCCATGCCTTTTTCATCACAATGTCCCATGCCGTTTTCATCACAATGCTCCCTGCCATTGTCAACAAAATACTCCACAAGCTTGTCATCAGAATGCTCCATGACCCTTGTCATCACAATTCTCCATGCACTTGTCAGCAAAATGCTCCCTGACACTTGTCATAACAATGTTGCAAGCCATTGTCATCACAATGATCCATGATATTTGGCATCACAATGCTCCATGCCATTGTCATCGCAAAGGGCCATTACATATGTCATCCCAATGCTCCCGGACACCTGTCTTCACAATACTGCATGACCTGGTCATCACAATGCTCCATGCCCTTCTCATCACAATGCGCCATTCCAACTGTCATCGTAATAATCCATGAAACTTATTAGACCAATGTTCCATGCCCCTCTCATTACAATGATCCATGCCCTTGTTATCACAATGCTCCATGACCCCGGTCATCACCATGCTCCCTGACTCCAGTCATCTCAATGCTTCATAACGTTTGTCATCATAATGGTCTATGCCCGCGTCATCACAAGGCTCTCTGACATTTTTAACCACAATGCTCCATGAACTTTTCATCACAATGCTCTTTGACACTTGTCATCACAATGCTCCATGTGCTTGTCATACAGTGCTCCACAATATTGTCATCACAATGTTCCATAAAATTTCTCATCACAATGCTCCTTGCACATCTCATCAAAATGCTCTCTCACCAATGATATCACAATGCTACATCACTATTTGTCACAATACTCCCTCACCCCTGTCATCACAATGTTCCATGATTCCTCTCATCACAATGCTACATGCACTTATCATCACAATGTTCGATGACCCCTGACATCACAGTGTTCCATAACAACTGTCATCAAAATGTTCCATGATACTTTTCATCAAATTGCTCCATGACACTGTCATCACAATGCTCCCTGCCCTTCTCATCACAATGCACAACGCCCTTGCTATCAAAATGCTCCACGACCATTTTCATCAAAAATATCCATGACACTTGGCATCACAATACTCCATGTCATTGTCATCAAAATGGTCCATGAACGCTCTCATCACATTGCTCCATGCCCTTGTCTTCACAAAGCTCCATGACGCATGTCATCACAATGCTCCATGGCCTTCTCATCACAATGCTCCACGGCCTTCTCATCACAATGCTCCACGACCTTGCCATCACAATGCTCCATTACCACATTCATAAAAATGCTCCATGACCCCTGCCATCACGATGTTCCGTGGCCTTGTCATCACAAAGCTCCATGACCCTTCTCATCACAATGCTCCAAGAACCCTGTAATCACAATGCTCTATGCCCCTTTTCGTCTCAATGATCCATGAACCCTATCATCACAATGCGCCATGCCCATCATCATAATGCTTCATGCTATTGTCATCACAATGAAATCAAAATGCTCCATGACCTCTGTCATAACAATGCTCCAAACACTTGTGATCACAATATTCCATATCACTTGTCATCACAATGCCCCATGACGCTCGTCATCACAATTATCAATGGTCTTCTCATCACAATGCTCCATGACCTTTGTCATCACAATGCTCAATACACTTGTCATCAAAATGCTCCCAGAAACTTGTTGTCTGTATGCTCCTTGAATCCTGTCATGACAAGGCTCCATGCTTTTTTCATCTCAATGTTCCATGCACTTTTCATCACAATGCTCCAAGACCCATGTAATCACAGTGCTCAATGCCCTTGTCATCACAAAGCACAATGACGCATGCCATCAGAATGCTCCTTGGTCTTCTCCTCACAATGCTCCATGCCCTTGTCATCACAATGTTCCAAGACCCCTGTAATCACAATATGCCATGCCCCTTTTCATCAGTATGCTCCAAGAGACTTGTCATCACAAGGCTCCATGGTTTTGTCATCACAATGCTCCAGGAATTTTTCATCACAATGCTTCACGACCTTGTCATGAAAATATTCAGTGGCCCTTATCATCATAATGCTCCAAGCCCTAACCATCACAATGCTCCATTATATTTGTCATCACAATCCTCCATTACATTTGGCATCACAGTGCTCCATGCCATTGTCATCGCAGTGGACTATGACATATGTCATCACAAAGCTCCCTGACACCTGTCTTCACAATACTCCATGACCTTCTCATCACAATGCTCCATGCCCTTGTCATCACAATGCACCATGCCCACTGTCATCACAATAAACTATGAAACTTGTCAGACCAATGCTCCATTCCCCTGTCAACACAATGCTCCATGCCCTTGTCATCACAATGTTCAATGACCCCTGTAATCACAATGCTCCGTGCCTCCAGTCATCTCAATGCTTCATAACGTTTGTCATCAAAATGGTCCATGCCCACGTCATCACAAGGCTCTGTGACCTTTGTAACCACAATGCTCCATGAACTTTTCATCACAATTCTCTGTGACCCTTGTCATCACAATGCTCCATGTCTTTGTCAGAACAATGCTCCATGACCATTGTCATAAAAATGTGCCAAGCGCATTTCCTCACAACGTTTCACAACTTTGTCATTGCAATGCTCCATAAATCTTGTAATCACAATGGTCCATGCTCTTCTCATCAAAATGCTCTCTCACAAGATATATCACAATGTTCCATCACTAGTCATCACAATACGTCCTCACCCCTGTAATCACAATGTTCCATGACCCCGTCATCACAATGCTACATCCCTTTATCATCACAATGTACCATGACCCCTGACATCACAATGTTCCATAACCCCTGTCATCAAAATGCTCCAAGACACTTTTCATCCCAAAGCTCCAAGACCCCTGACATCACAATGTTCTATAACCCCTGCTATCAAAATATTCCATTACACTCTTTATCAAATTGCTGCATGACCTAGTCATCAAAATGCTCCCTGCCCTTCTCAACACAATGCACCAAGCCCTTGTCATCAAAATGCTCCATGACTTGTCATCACAAAGCTCCATGACCCTTGTCATCACAATGCTCCATGACATTGTCCTCACCATGCTCCATGAACCCTCTCATCACATTGCTCCATGCCCTTGTCATCACAAAGCTCCATGACACTTGTCATCACAATGCTCGATGCCCTTCTCATCACAATGTTCCATGCCCTTTTCATTAGAGTCCTGCATGACACATGTATCACAGTGTTCCGTGCACTTGTCATCACAATGCTCCATGCACACTCTCCTCACAATAATCCATGAAACATTTCAGACCAATATTCCATACACTTCTCATCACAATGCTCCATTACCCCTGTCATAACAATGCACCATGACCACCGCCATCACAATGTTCCACGGCCTAATCATCACAAGGTTCCATGACACTTGTCATCACAATGCTCAACACCCCTGAAATCACATTGCTCCATTCCCTTGTCATCACATAGCTCCATGACGCATGTCATCAGAATGTTCCATGACCTTCTCATGACAGTGCTCCATGCCCTTGTCATCACAATGCTCCAAGACCCTTGTAATCACAATACTCCTTGCTGCTTTTCATCTCAATGCTCCATAAAACCTGTCATCACAATGCACCATGCCCATCATCATAATGCTTCAGGCTATTGTCATCACAGTGAAATCAATATTCTGCATGACCTCTGTCATCATAATGCTCCAAACCCTTGTGATCACAAGATTGCATAACACTTATCATCAAAACAACCCATGACGCTCAATATCAGAATTATCCATGGTCTTCTTATCACAATGCTCCATGATCTTTGTCATCACAATGCTCAATACACTTGTCATCACAATGCTCCCTGACACTTGTCATCAGTATGCTCCTTGAACCCTATCATGACAAGGCTCCATGCCGTTTTCATCAAAATGATCCATGACCTTTTCTTCACAATGCTCCAAGATCCCTGTAATCACAATGCTCCATGCCCTTTTCATCACAAAACTCCATGATGCATGTCATCAGAATGCTCCATGGCCTTCTCATCACAATGCTCCATGCCCTAGTCATCACAGTGCTCCAAGACTCCTGTAATCACAATGAACCATGACAATTTTCATCAGAATGTTCCATGAGACTTGTCATCACAAGTCTCCATTGTCTTCTCATCAAAGTGCTCTAGGAACTTGTCATCAAAATGCTCCATGATCCCTGTCATCACAATACTCCATGAACATTTTCAGCCCAATGCTCCATGACACTTGTCATCACAATGATCCATGCCCTTGTCATCCCAATGCTCCATGACCCCTGTATTCACAATGCTCCGTGACGCTTGTCATGACAGTGCTCCATGACACCTTTCATCACAATGCTCCATGACTTTGTCAGCAAAATGCTACCTGACCTTGTCATTGCGATGCTCTATTCGTTTGTCATCACAATACTCCATTACCATTGTCATCACAGTCCTCCATGAACCTTGGGATCACATTGCTTCATGCCCTTGTCATCACAATGCTCCATGCTCCTTGAAATCAAAATGATCCATGACTTCTGTCATCACAATGCTCAAAATCCTTGTGATCACAGGGTTCCATAACACTTGTCCTCACAATGCTGCATGATGCCTGTCATCACAATACTCCATGCCCTTTTCATCACAATGCTCCATTACATTTGTCATCACAATTCTCAATACACTTGTCATCACAATGCCCCATGCCATTTTCATCACAATGCTCCATGCCATTGTCATCAAAATACTCCACAAGCTTTTCATCAGAATACTCCATGACACTTTTCATCACAATTCTCCATGCACCTGTCAGCACAATGCTACATGACCCTTGTCATCCCAATGCTCCAAGCCACTGTCATCACAATGCTCCATTACCTTTGTCATCAGAATCCTCCATGACACTTGGCATCACAATGCTCCATGCCATTGTCATCACTATGGGCCATTACATATGTCATCACAATGCTCCCTGACACCTGTCTTCATAGTACTGCATGACCTGGTCATCACAATGCTCCATGCCCTTGTCATCACAATGCACCATTCCAACTGTCATCACAATAATCCATGAAACTTATTAGACCAATGCTCCATTCCCTTGTCATCACAAGGCTCCATGCCCTTGCTATCACAATGGTCCATGACCCCTGTCATCACAATGCTCCATGCCTCCATTCAGCACAATGCTTCATGACCTTTGTCATCACAGTGGTCCATGCCCTAGTCATCAACAGTCTCTGTGACATATTTAACCACAATGCTCCATGAACTTTTCATCACAATGCTCTTTGACCCTTGTCATCACAATGCTCTATGCCTTTCTCAGCACAATGCTCCATGACCCTCGTCATCACCATGCTCCATGCGCTTGTCAGCACAATGTTCCATGACCCATGTCATCACAATGCACCCTGCACTTTTCATCACTGTGCTCCACAATCTTGTCACCACAATGCTCCATAAAACTGGTCATCACAATGCTCCATGCACTTCTCATCAAAATGCTCTCTCAACACTGATATCACAATGTTACATCAGTATTCATCACAATACTCTCTCACCCCTGTCATCACAATGTTCCATAACTTCTGTCTTTGCAATGCTACATGCACTTATCATCACAAAGTTCGATGACCCCTGACATCCCAATGTTCCATAACCCCTGTCATCAAAATGCTACATAACACTTTTCCTCAAAATGCTCAATGACCCCCTGACATCATCTAAATATTCAATGACACTTTTCATCAAATTGCTCTATAACCCTGTCATCACAATGCTCCCTGCCCTTCTCATCACAATGTACCACGCACTTGTCATCAAAATGCTCCATGACTTTTGTCATCACAAAGATCCATGACCCTTGGCATCGCAATGCTCCATGCCATTGTCATCACAATGCTCCATGAACCCACTAATCACAATGATCCATGCCCCTTTGCATCTCAATGCTCCATGAACCCTGTCATCAAAATGCACCATGCCCATCATCATAATGCTTCAGGCTATTGTCATCACAATGAAATCAAAATATTCGATGATCTATCTCATCACAATGCTCCAAATCCTTGTGATCACAATGTTCCATAACACTTATCATCACAACGTCACTTGATGCTCATCATCACAATTATCCATGGTCTTCTCATCACAGTGCTCCATGACCTTTGTCATCACAGTGCTCTATACACTTGTCATCACAATGCTCCCTGACACTTGTCATCAATATGCTCCTGGAACACTGTCATGACAAGGCTCCATACCATTTTCATAACAATGATCCATGCCAATTTCATCACAATGCTCCAAGACACCAGTAATCACAATGCTCCATGCCCTTGTCATCACAATGCCCCAAGACCCCTGTAATCACAATACTCCATGCCCCTTTTCATCAGAATGCTCCATGAGACTTGTTATTACAAGGCTCCATGGTCTTCTCATCACAATTCTCCAGGAACTTTTCATCACAGTGCTCCATTCCCTTGTCATCACTATGCTCCATGACCCCTGTCCTCACAATACTTCCTGAACATTTTCAGTCCAATTCTCCAGGAACTTCTCATCACAATAATTCATGATCCCTATCATCACAATGCTCCATGACCACTCTCATCACAACGCTACATGACCCCTGACAACACAGTGATCCGGGACTCTTGTCATCACAATGCTCCATTCCCTAGTCAACACAATGCTCCATGAACATTTTCAGCCCAATGCTCCATGACACTTGTCATCACAATGATCCATGCCCTTGCCATCCCAATGCTCCATGACCCCTATAATCACAATGATCCGTGATGCTTCTCATCACAGTGCTCTATGACCCTTATCATCACAATGCTCCATGCCTGTGTCAGCAAAATGCTACATGACCTTGTCATCAAAATGCTCCATTTGCTTGTCATCACAATACTGCCTTACCATTGTCATCAAAATCCTCCATGAACCTTGGGATCACATTGATTCATTCCCTTGTCATCCCAATGCTCCATGCTCCTTGAAAACAAAATGATCCATGACTTCTATCATCACAATGCTCCAAACCCTTGTGACCACAATGTTCCATAACACTTGTCATCACAACGCTCCATGATGCCTGTCATCACAATACTCCATGCCCTTTTCGTCAAAATGCTCCATGATCTTTTTCATCACCATTCTCAATACACTTGTCATCACAATGTTCCCTGACACTTGTCGTCAGAATGCTCCTTGAAACCTGTCATGAAATGGCTTCATGCCTATTTCATCACAATGCTCCCTGCCCTTTTCATCACAATGCTCCATGCCATTGTCGTCACAATACACCACAAGCTTGTCATTAGAATGTTCCATGACACTTGTCATCACAATGCTCCATGGCCACTGTCATCACAATGCTCCATACCCCTTGTCATTACTGTGCTCCATGACGCTCGTCATCACAATTATCCATGGTCTTCTCATCACAATGCTCTACGCCCTTGTCATCAAAATGCTCCACGCCCATGTCATCAAAATGCTCCATGACCCTTGTCATCACAATGCTCCATGGCCACTGTCATCACAATGCTGCATTCCCCTTGTCATTACAGTGCTCCATGACTCTCGTCATCACAATTATCCATGGCCTTCTCATCACAATGCTCCACGGTCTTTCCATCACAGTGCTCCATGCCCTGGTCATCACAATGCTCCATGTCCCTTGTCATCACAATTCTCCTCGTTCCTGGCATCACTATGCTCCATGACACTTCTCATCACCGTGTTACATGATTTGTCATCAAAATTCTCTATGCACTTGTCATCGCAATGCTCCATGACCCCTGTCATAGGAAGCTCCATGTGCTTCTCATCACAATGCTTCATGAACTTGTCATCAAAATTCTCAATGGCCCTTGTCATCACAATGCTCCATGCCCTTGTCATCACAATGCTCCATGTCCCTTGTCATCACAATGCTCCAAGCCCTTGTCATCAAAATGCTCCATTACATTTGTCATCACAATCCTCCATGACACTTGGCATCACAATGTTCCATTCCATTGCCATCGCAATGGACCATGACATATGTCATCACAATGCTCCCTGAGACCTGTCTTCAAAATACTCCATGACCTTCTCATCACAATGCTCCATGCCTTTGTCATCACATTGCACCATGCCCCCTGTTATCACAATAATCCATGAAATATGTCAGGCCAATGCTCCATGCCCCTGTCATCACAATGCTCATTGCCTTTTCATCACAAAGCTCTATGACCCCTGTCATCACAATGCTCCGTGACTCCAGTCATGACAATGCTTCATGACCTTAGTCATCACAATGGTCCATGCCCTCGTCATCACAAGGCTCTGTGACCTTTGTCACCAAAATGCTCCATGAAATTTTCATCACAATGCTCGGTGACCCTTGTCATCACATTGCTCCATGTCTTTGTCAGCACAGTGCTCCATGACCCATGTCATCACAATGCGCCATGTGCTTGTCATAACAATGCTCCACAACCTTGTCATCACAATGCTCCATAAAACTTGTCATCACAATGCACCATGCACTTCTTATCAAAGTGCTCTCTCACGAATGATATCAAAATGTTCCCTCACTAGTCATCACAATACACCCACTCCCCTGTCATCACAATGGTCCACAACACCGTCATGAAAATCTTCCATGACTCCTGACATCACAATGTTCCATAACCCTTGTCATCAAAATGTTCCATGACACTTTTCATCAATTTGCTCCATGACCCTGTCATCACAATGCTCCCTGCCCTTCACAAGAGAATTCACCACACCCTTGTCATCAAAATGCTCCATGACCTTTGTCATCACAAAACTCCATGACCCTTGGCATCACAATGCTCCATGCCATTGTCATCACAATGCTCCAAAAATCTCTCATCACATCGTTCCAAGCCCTTGTCATCACAGGATCCATGATGATTTTCATCACAATGCTCGATGCCATTCTTCTCACAATGCTCCATGTGCTTGTCATTACAATCCTCCATGAACCATGTATCACAGTGTTCCGTGCCATTGTTATCTCAATGCTCCTTGCCCCCTCTCATCACAATAATCCATTAAACATCTCAGACCAATGTTCCATGCCCTTTTCATCACAATGATCCAAGATTCCTCTAATCATAATTCTCCATGCCCCTTTTCATCTCAATGCACCATGAACGCTGTCATCACAATGCAACAATGCACATCATCATATTGCTTCATGTTATTGTCATCACAATGAAATCTAAATGCTCTATGACCTCTGTCATCACAATGCTCCAAATCCTTGTGATCACAATATTCCATAACACTTATCATCACAGCTCCCCATAACGCTCGTCATCACAATTATCCATGGTCTTCTAATCACAATGCTCCATGACATTTGTCATCACAATGCTCAATACCCTTGTCATCACAATGGTCCCTGACACTTGTCATCAGTATGCTCCTTGAACCCTGTCATGACAAGGCTCCATGCCTTTTTCATCACAATGTTACATGCCCTTTTCCTCACAGTGCTCCAAGACCCCTGTAATCACAATGCTCCATGCCCTTGTCATCACAAAACTCCATGATGCATGTCATCAGAACGCTCCATGACATTCTCATCCCAATGTTCAATGCCCTTGTCATCACAATGCTCCAAGACCCCTGTAATCACAATGCTCCATGACCCTTTTCATCAAAATGCTCCATGAGACTTGTCATCACATGGCTCCATGGTCTACTCATCACAGTGCTCCAGTACCTTTTCATCACAATGCTCCTTGACCCCTGTCATCACAATACTCCATGAACATTTTCAGCCCAATGCTCCATGACGTTCTCATCACAATGCTCCATGACCTCTGTCATCACAATGCTCCATGACCACTGTCATCACAATGCTCCATGAACCCTGACAAAACAATGATCCGGGACTCTTGTCATCAAAATGCTCCATGCCCTTGTCATCCCAATGCTCCATGAACCCTTTAATCACAATGATCCATGACGCTTGTCATCACAGTGCTCCATGAACCTTGTCATCACAATGCCTTTGTCAGCAAAATGATACATAATCTTGTCATCACAATGCTCCATGTGCTTGTCATCACAATCCTCCATGACCCTTGGGATCATATTGCTTTATGCCCTTGTCATCTCTATCTTGCCTTTCTGGTTTTTACAGATTTTCGGATGCCCTTTTTGACTGGTCGGAAGCGACAATTCTTTGTAGTGTGGATTTGCATTGTGCGCTTGCTTGATTGGCCAAAAAGGGCCTCTGACTTTTCTCCTGAATATATTCAGGAGAAAATCATACGCTGTTTTTGGCCAAGTGCATCATTCTCGAAGTTGTGATGCCTTTCCTGTGCTTTAAAGGCGATTCCAATTTACCTCTTGAAATATGTTTTGTGCAATTCTGCCTCATTTTCAAGTCCGCTTTGTTGCCTCCCATCAACAGATTTTTGGAAGAGAGTAGTCCTTTGTAAATCTGCAGGTTTTTGATTTGCTTTGCCCCTGAGCTCCAATTTTCAAATCCCATTATTGGGAGCTGACCGCAAATCCACAATTTTGCTTCAGGACCTATACTGGTTCCAGGGGTGGCTATACTGGTTCCCTGTGGGTGGCTGAGGCTTTGGTTAATTCTTCTTCCTGACGGGAATTTAGAGTGACATGTGTCCATCCAAATGCCTACATCTACTCTCTGATTTGTTCTCCCTCTTCCCTTTCATCCCCTGCACAATTAGCAAACTGTGCGAACCAGGAGGTTATAGGGGATGACTCTCCTAAGTTGGGAGATTGATAGTAAAGTTGTTGGAATGCCAAACTGTAGCACAAGGAGAGGAAAAAGTAGGAGACTTTCAGAAACCTTTCGCCATCACAGGGTGTCCATTCTCTAGGTTTCCCATACATGTTATAACTGTAGTGATATTCCCTTCTACCTGGAAATTTGGGACCCATGGAATGGTGGCATGCATTACTACTTTAAAGGGTCTGCATTTTCTCTCCCAATCTCACCAGTCCTCTCAGTCCCAAGTGTCCAGCCTTATGTCTCATCCAGCTGTCTTTGCAGATAGGGTCATTCTAGGTTTCATCAGAACCCCTGAAGGAATTGTGTAAGAATTTCGCTGTTTTTTTGTTTTGTTTTTGAAATTCATTTTTATAATGGGGTTGAGCTGATTTTCCCTGACGTGTTTATGCCGGTCTAGACACACTTGATTCCCTTACAGAGGCATATCAATACATAGGTTTTAAGATTCTTACTAATCAGATATATTCCTCTGTGGGGAATAGGGGTTTTGAGTCCCGTTCACTGAGGAAGGTGTAGGTCTTGTCTATTCTGTATATGGTTTATGGAATTGTACTGTGCTAATATCAAACTCTGGTTTTATGCATCACCCCACCTCTCCTTTCCTCTTAAGGAGGCATAAGAGTGTTTTCTAAATGTGAGACGCTGCTCTCTTTCCTAATTCAGTTCATGTGTTGTGATGTTGACATTCCCTCTCTAAGTGATATCTTATGATAAGATTCTTTTTCTGTGTGACTAATTTCCCTTAGAATCATCATACCTAAATCCTCTCATTATGCTGCTACTGGCCTTATGATATTGATTTCACGTCTGAGTGATATTCCATTGTACACAATTACCACAAGTTCTTTATGCATTTCTCTTTTTCCTGGGATACTTTAGGTGTACCGAAGTTGAGGTTCTTGTATGCAGAGCAGCCCTAAAATTTGGGGTGCCTGTGTCTTGTTGATATTTAGTCTTCCCAAGTTATATGTCCATGAGTTGAAGTCCCCTTTGCTCGGGGGCTTTGTATTTTAGATGTTTTAGGAAACAGCATACACTTCTTCAGAGTAGCTCTTGGATATTTATACCCCACCCATCAGCGTGACTAGTCTCCCTGTTTTCCATGGCCTCTCCTGCATTTTTGATTTGTACACATTTTTTGGATGGACTTTCTGAGCAGTGGAAATTGAGACTTCTTTATTGTGCGGATTTGCATTTCCCCCTTGCTTGGTTGGCCAAAAACTCTGTATGTGTTTTTTTCCTGAAGATATTCACGAAAAAAAGGCATACACCCTTTTGCCCAACTGCATCATTTTAGAAATTCTGCTGCTTTTCATATGCTTTAAATGTGAGTACAATCTACCTTTTGAAATCTGTTTCCTGCAATTCTGCCTCTCATTCAGAACCTCTTCGTTGCCTTACCTGAATATATTTTTGGACGTTGGTTATCATTTATATCTTTGCAGGTCTTTGAATTGTCTGCTCCTGAGCTCCATTTTGCAACTCGCTTTTTTTGTGAGCTGACCGCCAAACCATTGGATTGCTTCCGGCCCTATTCTGGTTCTGGGGAGGCAGGCTGAGCCTTTGGTTAATTCTTGTTCCTAATGGGAAATTAGAGTGACATGTGCCTGTCAAAACTCCTACAGTTAATCTCTCATTGGTTCCTCCTCTTCCCATTTAACCTCTGCAAAAATTGCAAACTGTGTGAAACAGGAGGTTAAAGGTGCTGATTCTCCAAGTGGGGAGATTGTTAGTAATGTGGCTGGAATGGCGAACCCCAGCACCAGGAGATCAAAAATGAGGTGCATTTTAGACACCTCTCCTGAGCACACGGTGTACATTCATCTCGGTTTCCCAGGCATGTTTTCACTGTCAGAAGATTCCCTTGAAAGTGCAGATTTCGGACCCATGGAATGGGTACCAGGCAGTATTACTTTAAAAGGTCTGCATTTCCTCACCCAGCCTCTCTAACATCTCTCAGCGTGCATAGCTTCCAGCCTTATATATCATCCTGCTGTGGGTCTACATGTGTTCAATCCATGTTACATCGTAGCCCTTCAACAAAAGTTGTAAGAATTTTTGTCTGTCTCACTGCTTTTATAAATATTTTTAAAATTATTTTTATATTGGTTACAGCTGATTTTCAAAGCTCTGTTTTTTGCTGCTGTACATCCACTTGATTCATGTACTGTGAGACAACAATAAATTCTTTCTCAGATGCTTACGAGTCATATGTATTATTTTCCAGTGACTTGAGTGGACTGAGTGCCGTTCTTTGAGGTACCGTGTAGGCCTTGCCAGTTATTCAATTCGGTACTTGGAATGGTATCTTTGCTAATTTCAACCTCCTGGATAATACCTCACCATTCCCCACCTTTCCCATTTAGCAGCCTTATGTCTATTTTCTACATATTTGACTATGTTTCTGTGTTGTAGTTTATTTCATGTGTAGCCATGTTTGATTCCACCTTTAAGTGACATCTTATGATATGTGTCTTTTTCTTTCTGACATGTGTCACTTAGAATGATCATATGTAACTCCTCCAGAGTTGTTACAACTGGCCTTATTTCATTGATTTCTGGATGAGTAATATTCCACTCTACATAAGTACCCCATCTCTTTTATCCATTTTATCCATCCAGGGACATTTATGTTATATCCAAGTGGAGGCCCTTTTTAACAGAGAGGTGGTAAACGACGGGGTGCCTGTTTTCTGTCATTTTTTGTTTTTCCCAAGGTATACGCCCATGAGTGCAAGTGCCCTATGCTCTGTAGCTCAGTTTTCAGATGTTTTAGCAAACACAATACACTTCTCCAGAGTGGCCGTTGGCAAATTACATTTCCACTATCAGCCTCACAGGGCTCCCTTTTCTCCTCACCCTGTCCTGCATTTCTGGTGTTTACACTTTATGTGGATGGCCCTTCTGACTGATGTGAAGTGATACATTTTGTAGTATTGATTTCCAGTGACCACGTGTTTGGTTGCATAAAAAGTGTGAATGGCCTTTACTTGAATATATTCAGAAAAAAATGCATACGCCCTTTTGGGCCAAGTGCATCATTGGCAATGTTCAGCCCCTTTTCTTGTGCTTTAATGGGGAGTCCTTTCTACCTCTTCAAATCTGTTTCCTGCCACTCCCCCTTGCTTACAATTCCTTTTCTGTGACTTACCTCAAGACATTTTTCAACAATAGATATTTTCAACTCTGCAGTTTCATGAATTTTAGTGCCCCTGAGTTCCATTTTTCAACTTGTGTTTTTGGAAACTGGACACAAAACAGCGGGATTTCCTCTAGACTTATTCTCTTTCCGTGGGCAATTCTAGCCTTTGATGAATTTGTCTTCCGGATTGGAAATTAGAGTGGCATGTGCCTGTCCGAACACCAAAGATTTGTCTCTAACTTTTTCTCATCCTTCCGCTTCATCCTCTGGACAAATTCCAAACTGTGTGCAACAGGATGTTGACGGTGCTGATATCCCCAAGTGAGGAGATTGTTAGGAAAGATGCTGGAGGGGTGAACCCGAGCACCAGGTGATGAGGAGATGAGGTGCCTTTTCCAAACTCTTTCCGATCAAACAGTGTACCATCCTCTAAGTGTGACAGGCATGTTTTAGCTGTAGGAAGGGTCCCGTGCATGGAAGGAGAACACCAGGGATTTTTCCAAATCAGTGCCTCCCCGAACCCCAAACTGGGGAATTTTTAAGCTACGGCTACACGTATGTCCATTAAGGGCCTTGGGAAATAGGCAGAGCACAAACTTTAGATGATTGAAATCTTCAGGTTCAGAAGCGCTCACCATCGGCCTTGCTTAGGTTACATTTTATCTGTCATTGATAGATGATGTCAATAAAAATATCGATTCTTTTTCAGATTATTTCCCCTTATAGGTTATTGCAAAATATTCAGTGTTGTTCCCTGTGCTATACAGTAGTTCCTTGTTGATGATCTATTTTATACATAGCAGTGTGTATGTGTTAATCCCAAACTGTTAATTTATCCCTTCTCCTACCTTTCCCCTTTGGTAATAATAAATTATAAGATTTTATACTTCTCAGAAATGGGGGAGCTGAAAGAGAGGTATCCTTTTCAATGGAAAAGCATTCAAAACAAGATTGAAGCTTCAGCCAAGAGTATTCGATGTACATCCATGGAAATAAATCACTTCATTTCTCTAATGTTGACCTGACAAATAAGACAGACGTCTTCACTGAACTTGCTTATAGTAAAGTGATGGAAATATCAAATGTAAGTCTTAGAAAAATCTTATTTTACCCGAGCATTATACACTGCTCTATGTTAACTACAGTTTGGCTCACACATCTGTTCAATGAAGTTACAATGTTCTCAATTTCTGTTACTGATCATCCAGAGGGAACTCCAACAGGATTCCCCGTGCCCAGTGTCATTGGAGCCAACAGATCAAGACTGAGTTTGGTTCAGAAGCAAAGGAAACATTATGTTGAAAACAGAATGGAGAGGTGAGAGCGTGCACGCCCCCACGGGCTGTGGGTGGACTGCTGTGTAGGGATCCCAGCAGCATCAGTGGGAGGGAGGGGATGGAGCTCTCGAGGGCTGGGTTGGCTGCAGATCAGGCTCTATGCCGTGGAGTCTGCATGGGACTCCGCTAGCTGAGGTGTCGACCCAGCCATTCTGCAATAGGAAATCGGGTCTGAAGTGCCGGGTGTGGGACCTCTGCATGCGGAACCCTAGGAGCATGTGAAATTAGACAAAGCACAAAGGAAAAACAGCTTAGACTTTATTTTATTGCCCAGATTCTCTTTTTATCTCCCAGGAATTTTTAATGAACGTTGCCAGAGACGAACCCCTCCTCTGCTTTTTGTTCCGTTCCTCATTCTTCGGGTGTTGAGGGAGCAGACCCCTTTTTTGTAACTGCTTCATGCTGTGGTGGCAGCCCTGATACCTGGGGGGAGGGGCAAAACGTCTCCCCACCAGCCTCCAGGTGAGGTTGATTGTCCCAAGGCCTCCTGCCTCACTTCTCGTCCGCCTGAGCACCAGCATTGGAAGTGTTATAGATTCTAATGACCTTTAAGGGTCCAGGAAAGAGATGCGCAGAGATGCTGTGGTGGCAGGTTTCACCCCACCCCACATTTGTTCAGTGACATTAGGATGACTTTTTTGCCAGCCTAGATGCTCTGACCAGTAGTCTGTGCTTTCTTTAATTAGGTCCCTGAATTAATGTACAAACAGCACCATGTGTCAGAGCCCTGCCCGTGCAACTCCCAGACAGTCCAGGGTCAGTGGTGATCCAGGACCATGACGTCCACTGAGTCAACGGCCTTTAGATGTAGCCAGTAGTCCAGCCGGTCATATTGGCCACCATCACCGCGGTGTCTGTAGGGTTTTCTATGGTGAAAGCGTGATATACGTTTCCCCCGCCAAGCTTATTAGCTCCCCTCTGGGTGCAGTAAGTCCTGCAAGCAGTAGTCTGCTCTTTCGGGGCACAGTCTTGTTGTTTTCTGAGAGAAACTCCAGGTCAAGTGATGGTCACACGAGTCATCTTGGGGGCCCGTTGCCCCCATTTGTCTCTCTGGAGGTAGGAGTTGGAGGGCCTCCTCACTCGAGGTCAGTGTGTCCACAGAGCGACCCCTGCAACTTCAGGACATGATGGGTGGTTAGGATCACCACGTGGGGTCCTTTTCCCTTAGGAGGGAGCTGGCCTTGTGGGCTGCTGATTTCCAGGTTTTTAGATACCCCAGTATCCTGGCCTGATGAGTCGGTGGGCAAAGCCCTTGGGGACCATAGTTTATCATACCTGAAGGGCATTCTTGTGTTGCTCCATTTCAAGTGGTCCCAGTTTTTGCCCTAAGGCTCCAAGGGCGATTAACTTTTGACCGGGTATGTAAAGGTCAAAGGGTTTAGCTAAATTAGCGAGTTCCTGGGCAAGGATCTGAATTGATTGCTCTTTCCATTCTTGAAAGGCTGCTTCTGGATTCTATTCAAAAAGATCATCATCTTTTCGTGTCAGTGTTTCATGTAGAAGCCCAGCTATTAGACTGTAGTTAGGGATCCAGATGCAGAAAACCTTGGCCTCCCCAGGAACCCCTAAGCTGTCTTCTAGTTTTAGAAGAGGTAAGGCTGCAAATGGCTTCTTCCCTATCCTGGGAGGCGTTTCTCCAAATATCTGTGAGGATGAAGCCCAGGCATGTCACCTGAGCCTGGGATATTTGAGCCTTTTCCTTGGACACCTTCTATCCTTTCTTGGCTAGGTAGTTCAGAGTCGTCTTTAGTAGGCCTGGTGATCGGAATGTCATCTTCACATTGAAGGAGGGTTCCCTTTTACAGAGGTAGAACGTTTAGGTCTTTAGAGGACATTTCCCCAATGATGGTGTGGGGATTTTTGAACCATTGGTGCAGGACGGCCCAGCATTTTTGCTTGTGTTTCATGTTGTGTCCTGCCACTCACAAGCCAAAAATTCTTGTGACTCTGTGATGAATGGAATACAGAAGAAGGCATCATTGAAGTGTAATACAGAATGCCATGGCCTGGTGGATGGTAGAATGAGCAGCAGGGTGTAGGAAATAGGAGCTACTGGATGTATATCCTCGGTGGCTTCACTGACTGTCCTGATATCCTTTACCAGGTCTCCAGCAGCCCATGGGGCTCTTGTGGTCAGGAAAATCCCAGGATATGGAGCTCACCTGGGCTGCACCCCCCACCCCACAGCCCACGGGGCTCTCGTGTTCAAGTCCCTCCCAGGGTATGGAGCTCACCTGTGCAGCTACCCAGCAGCCCATGGGGCTCTCATAGTCAGGCCCTTCCCAGGATACGGAACTCCCCTGGGCTGGTACCACAGCAGGGCTGGACTCACAGGAAGTGTGCACATAGCCCAACTTGCAGAGAACCCCCAGCTCACCTGTCGCTCACAGCTGACACAGAACACCTCAGAGCAGGACTTGAACTAACAAACAGCAGCTCTGACAGGTCTGTGACCCTGGCTATCACTCTGTGCAGCCTCTCTCTGCCTGGTCTTCCAGACACTTCCACTGAAGCCAGGGCTCCAGGCCTCTGTCTCCACCCACCACCACTCCTCTCCCTGACTCCTGGGTTCCTCTTATTAGGATAAGGTCTTCTTGAAGTTGTTTTCCACTCATGGACCAGATAAAATGATAAGAAAACAAGCCGCAGCTGCAGCCCCTTGTCTAGCCTGACTCTCAAGAGCCCACACCTGTTCCTTGGGACTGACCCGTTTAGCAAGGTTCATTTTCTGCAACTGTGAGCCCCTGAGGTGTGAGGATTGGCTGATTTGGGCAGCCTGACACTGCCTGCCAGCCCCCCCCCACAGGTGTGCCTGGGTTGAGGTCAATATAAACACCTCTCCAGTCAGCAAGTGCCCCTGTAGCTGTGCCTGACGCCATATTCTCTGCCCCGTCAGCAGTTTCGGGGCTGGGGTGGTGGGAGGGAGTGAGGGGCTGTGGCTTTGTGGGTGGCCCAGTGTGATTTGGGCTGTGCTGGACATTCTGCATGAGTTGCCAGACTGCCACCTGCTAAAGAAGAGGATGTGTCACCCATACCTGCCACTGGAATTTCTCCCCAGTCAGAGGTGAGGAAGTAAAAAAGCAGTGGGGGCCGTGGCAGGAGGGGTATCTCAGGCAGGGAAATGGAAAGCTTCCAGAAGGTCATCTGGGGCCAGGACCATCCTGGCTGGCCTGCAGGCACCAAGTCGGCCTGCGTGCTGTCGCTGGTGTGGCTCCACAGCCCTTCCTGTAGGCCTGCAAGTGCTTGTACATATTAAGGTGTTTTACCTGGAAAGGTTGGGAAGAGTTCAGCTGCAGCAGGATTGGGGTTCAGCTCACATTTACTCACAGACGCCTCGACACAGTCCCCCAGCTTTGCAATGAGGATGCTCCTTGTGCGCGGGAGCACTGCTGACTGCATGGGAGACGATTTCCCACCTCTGACCAACTGAAGAATTTATTACCACTAGAGCAAGTGCCCTGATACGATTTTCCTCTGTATAACTGGTGAGTTCTGTTTTTTTTTTTTTTTTTTTTTTTTTTCCTTTTTGGTTCTAGTTAGATTTTATTTATTCCTCTTTTTTTTTAATTTGGAGATATAAACATGGAAATAATGCATTAATATAAAGACGTCTAGGTGAAGGGAAAAACATTTTTTCTGTTTTATTTTATTAAATGTTATTTATTTATTTTTATTTTTTTAAATTTATTTCTTTTATACAGCAAGTTCTTATTGGATATCTATTTTATACATATAAGTGTGCACATGTGAATCCCAGTCTCCCAATTCATCCCACCACCACCCTCACATGGCGTTCCCTCCTTGGTGTCCATATGTTTGTTCTCTACATCTGTGTCTCTATCTCTGCCCTGCACACCGGTTCCTCTGTACCATTTTTCTATGTTCCACATATATGCATTAATATACAATATTTGTTTTTCTCTTTCTGACTTACTTCACTCTGTATGACAGTCTCTAGATCCATCAAGGTCTCTACAAATGACCCAATTTCATTCCTATGTATGGCTGAGTAATATTGCGTTGTATATATGTACCACGTCTTTATCCATTCGTCTGTCTGTGGGCACTTAGTTTGCTTCCATTACCTGTCTATTGTAAATAGTGCTGCAGTGAACATTGTGGTGAACGTGTCTTTTTGATTTATGGTTTTCTCTGGGTATATGCCCAGTAGTGGGATTGCTGGATTATATGGTAATTCTATTTTTAGTTTTTTAAAGAACCTCCATACTGTTCTCCATAGAGACTGTATCAATTTACATTCCAAACAATAGTGGAAGAAGGTTGCTTTTCTCCACACCCACTCCAGCATTTGTTGTTTGTAGATTTTCTGATGATGCCCATTCTAACAGGTGTGACGTGATACCTCATTTTGATTTCGATTTCCATTTCTCTAATAATTAGTGATGTTCAGCAGATTTTCATGTGCATACTGGCCATCTCTATGTCTTCTTGGAAGAAATATCTATTTAGATCTTCCATTTTTGTATTGGGTTGTTTGTTTTATTAATATTGAGCTGCATGAGCTGTTTATATATATTGGAGATTAATCATTTGTCCATTGATTCGTTTGCAAATATTTTCTGGCATTCTGAGGGTTGTCTTTTCGTCTTGTTTGTAGTTTCCATTGCTTTGCAATAGCTTTTACGTTTCATTAGGTCCCATCTGTTTACTTTTCTTTTTTATTTCATTACTATAGGAGGTGGATCAAAGAAGATCTTGCTGTGATTTACGTCAGAGTATCCTTCGTAAGTTTTCCTCTCAGAGTTTTATACTGTCTGGTCTTACATTAAGGTCTCTAATCCATTTTGAATATATTTTTATGTATGGTGTTGTGGAGTGTTCTAATTTCATTCTTTTACATGTAGCTGTCCATATTTCCCAGCACCAATGATTGAAGAGACTCTCTTATCTCCATTGTATAGTCTTGCCTCCTTTGTCATAGATTAGTTGACCATAGGTGTGTAGGTTTATCCTTGGGCTTTCTTTTATTTTTTTTCCTTTTACACGTTTATTGGAGTATAATTGCTTTACAATGGAGTGTTCGTTTCTGCTGTATAACAAAGTGAATCAGCTATACATATACAAATATCACCAGATCCCCTCCCTCTTGCATCTCCCTCCCACACTCCATATCCCACCCCTTTATGTGATCACAAAGCACTGAGCTGATCTCCCTGTTCTATGTGGCTGCTTCCCAGTAGCTATCGGTGTTACATTTGGTAATGTATTTATGTCCATGCCACTCTTTCACTTCGTCCCAGCTTACCAATCTTCCTTCCGGTGTCCTCAAGTCCTTTCTCTATGTCTGTGTCCTTAATCCTGTCCTGCCACTAGGTTCTTCAAAATCTTTTTTTTTTCTTCATTAGAATCCATATATCTCTGTTAAAATACAGTATTTGTTTTTCCCTTTCTGACTTACTTCACTGTGTAGGACAGATTCTAAGTCCATCCACGTCAGTACAAATAACTCAGTTTTGCTTCTTTTTATGGTTGAGTAATATTTGATTGTATATATGTGCCAGATCTTCTTTATCCATTCATCTGTCGATGGACACTTAGGTTGCTTCCATGTCCTGGCTAATGCAAATAGAGCTGCAATGAACATGTTTGTACATAACTCTTTTTGAATTATGGTTTTCGCAAGGCAAATTCCCAGTAGTTGGATTGTTGTGTCGTATGGTACTTCTATTGTTAGTTATTTAAAGGAACCTCCGTACTGTTCTCCCTAGTGCCCATATCAATTTACATTCCCACCCACAGTGCAAGTGTGTTCCCTTTTCTCCAATAAAGGCCTCTCCAGCATTTATTGTTTTGTAGATTTTTTTCATGATTGCCACTCTGGCTGCTGTGAGGTGATACCTCATGGTAGTTTTGATTTGCATTTCTCTAATGATTAGTGATGTTCAGCATCCTTTCATGTGTTTCTTGGTAATCTGTATATCTTCTTTGGAGAAATGTCTATTAGGTCTTCAGCCTGTTTTTGGATTGGGTTGTTTGTTTTTTGTGATATTGAGCTACATGAGGTGCTTGTAAAATTTGGAGATTAATCCTTTGTCAATTGCTTCATTTGAAAATATTTTCTCCCATTCTGAGGGTTGTTTTTGCATCTTGTTTATGTTTTCCTGTACTGTGTAAAAGCTTTTAAGTTTCATTAGGTCCCATTTGTTGATTTCTGTTTTTATTTCCATTTCTCTAGGAGGTGGGTCAAAAAGGATCTTGCTGTGATTTATGTCATAGAGTGTTCTGCCTATGGTTTCCTCTAAGTGTTTTATAGTATCTGGTCTTATATTTAGATCTCTAATCAATTTAGAGTTTATTTTTGTGTATGGTGTTATGGAGTGTTCTAATTTCATTCTTTTATGTGTAGGAGTCCAGTTTTTCCAGCACCAATTACTGAAGAGACTGTCTTTTCTCCATTTGATATCCTTAGCTCCTTTGTCATAGATGAGATAGCCATAGGTATGTAGGTTTATCTCTGGGCTTTCTGTCCTGTTCCATTGATCTGTGTTTATGCCAATCTACATACACTTGATTCCATTATGGAGACATATAAATACATAGGTTTCAAGGTTATTACCAGTCAGATGTATTCCTCTTCAGTGAACAGGGTGTTTTGTGTCCAGTTCATTGAGAAAGGAGTAGGTCTTGTCTATTACATATTTGGTATATGGAATGGGATCTGTGCTAATTTCAAACTCTGCTTTTACACATCACCCCACGTCACCTTTCCCCTTAAGGAGGCATAAGTGTGTTTTCTAAATGTGTAACTCTGTTCTCTTTTGAAATTCAGTTCATGTGTGGCCATGTTTACATTTCCTCTATAAGTGATATATTACAATAAGTTTCTTTTTCTTTGTGGCTCATTTCACTTAGCATCATCGTACGTAAAGCCACTCATTATGCTGCTATTGGCCTTATGACATTGATTTTAAGTCTGAGTGACATTCCATTGTATATAATTACCACAAATCTATATCCATTTTTTTTTTCTTTTACTGGGATATTTAAAGTGTACCGAAGTCGAGGTTCTTGTAAACAGAGCAGCCCTAAAGATTGGGCTGTTTGTGTGTTGTGGATTTTTAGTTTTCCCAAAATACACGGCCATCAGTGGAAGTGTGCTATGCTTTGTAGCTCTGTTTTAGAAAACAACATACAGTTCTCCAGAGAGGCTGTTGGCAATTTACATCCTGTCCATCGGCGTAACCAGGCTCCCTTTTCTCCATGGCCTGTCCTACATTTGTGGTTTTTACACTATTTGTGGATGGCCCTTTTGACTGGAGGTAAGGGACACTTCTGTGTAGTGTGGATTTGCAATGCCTGATGGCTTGCTTGGCCAAAAAGGGTGTATGCATTTTTTCCCGAATATATTCAAGAAAATACACATACTCCCTTTTCAGCCAAGGGCAACATTGTCGAAGTTCTGTCACTTTTCATGTGCTTTAAAGACGACTCCAATCTACCTCTTGAAATCTGTTTCCTTCAATTCTGCCTTGCATTCAAATCCTCTTCACTGCCTTTCCTCAATATATTTCTGGATGATAGTTGTCCTTTATAACTCTGCAAGTTTGTGAATTGCTGTGCCCCTGATTTCCATTTTTCAACTCGCCTACTTGTGAGCTGGCTGCAATACCGCAGGATGGCTTTAGGCCCTAGTCTGGTTCCGGGGCTTCAGGCTGAGCCTTTGGTTAATTCTTCTTCCTGGTGGGAAACTAGAGTGACATGTGCCCATCCAAACACCTACAGCTAATCTCTCATTTATTCCCCCTCTTCCTGTTCATCCTCTGCACAATTTGCAAACTGTGCATATCAGGAGGGTAAAGGCGCTTACACTCCAAGTGGGGAGATTTTTAGTAATGCAGATGGAATGGCAAAGCCTAGCACGACAAAAGGAAAAATGAGGTACCTTTTAGAAAACTTTCCCAATTACACAGTGTACCATCCACTGGGTTTCCCATGCATGATTTAACTGTAGGAGGATTCCCTTACACCTGGAGAGTTGGGACCACTAGAATGGGTAGCACACAGTATTGCTCTAAGTGGTTCTCTTTTGCTCACACAACCTCAGCAATCTTGTCAACACCAAGTGTCCAGTCTTATGTCTCATCCAGCTGTGGGTGTAAAGGTGTACAATCCATGTTGCATCACAGGCACTGAACGTAAATTGTAAGACTTTCTCACTGTTTCGCTGTTTTTGCATTTTGCTTTTGCAATTTATTTTTATATGGGGGTTTAGCTGAATTTCAGTGCTGTCTTCATGCCGTTATACACACACATGCTTCCTTTATGGAGACATGAGAATACATATGTTTTAAAATTCTTAGAGTCATATATATTCCTCTGAAATGAATAAGGGTTGTTGAGTCCAGTTCATTATGCCGGGAGTAGGTGCTGTCTATTAAATACTTGGTTTATGTAACGGTATGTGTGCTAATTTAAAACTGTGGTTTTATGCATCACCTCACCTCGCCTTTCCCATCAAGCAGGAAGAAGATTCTTTTCTAAATGTGTGACTCTGTTGTGTTTCTAATTCAGTTCATGTGTAGTCATGTGTACACTCCCACTATGAGTGATATCTTATGATAAGACTCGTTACTCTGTTATCTTTCCTAAATCAGTTCATATGTAGCCATGTTTTCAGGAGCTTCATAAGTGATATCTTATGATATGTTTCTTTTTCTGTGTGACTTATTTCACTTAGAATCATCGTACCTGAGTCCACTCATTTTGCTGCTACTGGCCTTATGATATTAATGTCATGGCTGAGGGATATTCCATCGTACGTAAGTACCACAATTTCTTGAAACATTTTGGTCTTTCCTGGGATATTTAAGGTGTACCCAAGTTGAGGTTCTTGTAAGCAGTGCAGCCCTAAATTTGGGCATGGATGTGTCTTATCGATTTTCAGTTTTCCAAAGGTATTTTCCCTAGACGGGAACTGCCCTTGGATTATTAGCTCTGTTGTTTATTTGATATAGGGAACACAATGCACTCCTCCAGAGAGGTAGTTGGCAATTTATATCCTGCCCTTTAGACTAACAAGGTTCACTGATCTCCAGGGCCTGTCTTGACTTTCTGGTTTCTACACATTTTTCGGATATCCCTTTGGACCTCTGGGAAGTGATCGTTCTTTTAGTGAAGATTTGCATTGCCCACTTGCTTGCTTGGCCAAAAAGGGCATATGCTTTCTTTCCTGAATATATTCAGGATAAAACACATACGCCCTTTTTGGCCAAGTGCATCACTGTCGAAGTTGTGCCCCTCTTCCTGTGCTTCAAAGGCGATTCCAATGTACTTCATGAAATCTGTTTCCTGTTATTCTGCCTCATTTTCAAATCCGCCTCATTGCCTTCCCTCAATAGATTTATGGACGATAGTTGTCCTTTATTACTCTGCAAATTTGTGAATTGCTGTGCCCCTGAGCTCCATTTTTCAGCTCGTTTTTTTGTGATCTGACCGCAAATCCACAATTTTGGTTCAGGACTTATACTCGTTCCTACAGGCAGGCTGAGACTTTGGTTAATTCTTCTTCCTGATGGGAAATTAGAGTGACATGTGCCCGTCCAAATGCCTAACAACTATTCTCTAATTGGTTCTCCATCTTTCCTTTCATCCTCTGCCAAATTGGTAACCTGTGCGAACCAGGAAGTTAAAGGGGATGTCTGTCCAAGTAGGGATATTGATAGTAAAGCAGTTAAAAGGTCAAACCGGAGCACCAGGAGAGGGACTATTCGTTGAGTTTTATTTATTTTTTTTTTTCTTTTTGCGGTATGCGGGCCTCTCACTGTTGTGGCCTCTCCCATTGCGGAGCACAGGCTCCGGATGCGCAGGCCCAGCGGCCATGGCTCACGGGCCCAGCCGCTCCGCGGCATATGGGATCCTCCCAGACCGGGGCACGAACCCGTATCCCCTGCATCGGCAGGCGGACTCTCAACCACTGCACCACCAGGGAGGCCCTATTCGTTGAGTTTTAGATACTATTCGTATCCACAGTGTGTCCATTCTCTAGGATTCCCGTACACGTTATAGCTCTAGTAATAATCCCTTCAACCAGGAGATTTGGGACCAATGCAATATGTGCAACGCATTATTGCTTTAAAGGGTCTTCATTTGCTCACCCAATCTCACCAATCCTCTCAATCACAAGTATCCAGCCATAAGACACATCCAGCTGTCATTGTAGATATGGTCATTTCAGGTTTCATCAGAGCCCCTGAAGGAATTGTAAAGAATTTCCCTGTTTTTTGTTTTGTTTTTGAAATTCCTGTTTATAGTGGGTTTGAACTGATTCTCACAGCCATGTTTATGCCAGTCGAGACAAACTTGAATCCCTTATGGACACATTTCAATACATAGGTTTTAAGATTCTTACTAGTCAGATATATTACTCTGCGAGGAATATGGGGTGTTGAGTCCCTTTCACTGAGGAAGGTGTAGGTCTTGTCTATTCCCTATTAGGGTTTTGGATTGGTACCTGTACTAATATCAAACTCTGGTTTTATGCATCACCCCACCTCTCCTTCCCCCTTAAGCAGGCATAAGAGTGTTTTCTACATGTGAGACTCTGTTCTCTTTCCTAACTCAGTTCATGTGTAGCCATGTTTACATGATCTTCATAAGTGATATCTTATGATACGTTTCTTTTTCTGTGTGACTTATTTCACTTAGAATCATCGTACCTGAATCCACTCATTTTGCTGCTACTGGTCTTATGACATTGATTTCATGGCTGAGGGATATTCCATCATACGTAAGTACCACAATTTTTTGAACCATTTTTATATTTCCAGGGATATATAAGGTGTACACAAGTTGAGGTTCTTGTAAGCAGTGCAGGCCTAAATTTGGGGTGGCTCTGTCTTATTGATTTTCAGTTTTCCCAAGGTATATTCCCTAGACTGGAAGTGCCCTTGGCTCTGTAGCTGTTGTTTACTTGTTTTAGGGAACACAAAGCACTCCTCCAGAGAGGCAGTTGGCAAGTTACATCCCGCCCATCAGCATAACAAGGCTCCCTGTTCTCCAGGTTCTCTCTTGCCTTTCTGGTTTTTACACATTTTGTGGATCTGCCTGTTGACTGGTGGGAAGTTGTACTTCTTTGTAGTGCAGATTTGCATTGCCCGCTTGCTTTCTTGGCCAAAAAAGTCGTATGCGTTTTCTCCTGAATATATTCAGGAGAAAACACATACACCCTTTGTGGCCAAGTGCATCATTGTCGAAGTTGTACCCCTATTCCTGTGCTTTAAAGGTGAGTCCAACATACCTCTTGAAATCTGTTTCCTGCAATTCTGCCTCGCTTTCAAGTCTGCCTCCTTGCATTCCCTCAACAGATTTTTGGACGATAGTTGCCCTTTATAAATCTGCCAGTTTGTGAATTGCTGTGCCCCTGAGCTCCATTTTTTAACTCGTTTTTTGTGAGCTGAACGCAAGTCCAATATTTTGGATCATGACCTATACTGGTTTTCAATGGGTGGCTGAGACTTTGTTTACTTCTTCTTCCTCCCAGGAAATAAGAGTGACAGGTGCCCGTCCAAATGCCTAACAGCTACTCTCTCATTGGTTCTCCCTATTCCCTTTCATCGTTTGCCAAATTGGCAACCTGTGCGAACCAGGAGGTTAAAGGTTCTGTCTCTCCAAGTTGGGAGATTGATAGTAAAGCAGTTGAAA